>NC_056727.1:1221873413-1222100913 GCF_019279795.1 Protopterus annectens
TTTGTGGGACACCAAAAATTTGCCTTGTAGGCAAACCTGTGATGATTGGCGCGACCAGGATGTAGCTGTACACGGAACAGTAGGTTGTGCAAGTCTGATAACACATGGGTTGACAAAACGTACATGTGTCCCAACACGGGGAGAGTGGGCAGTGTGTAGGGTTGTGTTCATACCCCAGCTGCGCTCACAGTAAGGATGAGTGCTGTAGAGGGGTGTCAGGTAGGGGAATCATGGGTGTGCAATCATGGGCCTAAGTGTGCAGGTGTTGGTTGGCAGAGATGTATTAGGCCCGCCCCGTGGAAGTAATTAATATTCCTATGTGGGTATAGCAGATGGCCATACCCTTCAAACCTTAAGAGCACATTTACTGGATAGTCCGTAAACCATTGGGAGAACACATAGGGACCATATTAGTGAACTGTACCCGATTATTATGGACGTCCGTGATTACGAATCAGAATCTAACACAGTCCCAACTAAACCCTTCTAGAACTGGTGAAATTAGGTGGACAGGTGGCGGAATACACGTAATGAATAATGACAACATGTATGAGTTATAAACAGCATGTACCTTGACAAATGTGTATGAATACATATGCTCTGGGACTGTCAATGTGTCAGGTTAATAGTGCCAATCATCAAAATGTGTCCCTGAGGGTGTTAAGCAGTGTCCCTGATTCAGTGTTCATTCTCCCCCATTCGTATGTGAGGTCTGCTAGTGACAGAAAGCTCATATTCCATCGACTACCTTAGGTAGATGATAGCATAATAGGTTGGCGTTACCACCTGTTCACCTTTGCGAGGAACACTCCCCTTTGGGCAGTTGTGTCCTGGAAAATAAATGTTATTGTGGCACATGGCCTGTGATTTAGGGCAAAGAATCCATATATTGTCTGTAGTGGTTGCATAAAACGATTATGTTGTATCTGAAACACCTAGATGTTAAAGGAAACAGTATTAGCAACTATAATGCTACAAGAATAACCTTTTATTTAGGCAAAACGGTGAAGTAGTCCATTTTCTACTGGCTGTGGGTATGTGTTGCCCTGCCAAATCTGGCATCTCTACATATAGGTCCTATAGGGCTGCCACCTTTCAAAATGGCCAAAGTGGGACCTGCTCTGTAGAAATGTCAGACATACCAGGTCAGAACATACCTACAGCCATGCATAGCACAGAACTATACGTATTTGCACAAATAAAAGCTTAGTCTAGTAGCAGTCCACTTGCTTATGCTACTTCACATAACATATCGAAGTGTCATATATGCAATAACTGTTACATGCAACTATTAGAGAAATGTAGAATATAATATTGTCCTGTAATCAGGACATTTGCTATGTCTTGATTATTTTCGCATGACACATCCGCCTAAGGAGGGACTGTCCCACGCAAAGTGGGACAGGTGTTAATCCTAAAGTCCCACCTCGGCCAATTTAAAAGGTGGCAAACCTACAATAGGTATGCAGTAGCATGACCTGGCAGATGGATGTGGGTCCCAAAACACATTTACTTGTCTGCATTGCAGAGTATCGGTTCCCATGTATCAGCCAGATGGAAGCAGATTGTATGAGGAACACGTATATAATATGATTAACTCACTGGACAGGCCGCAGATTCTGTACAGTCGAACGCCATGCTGTCGCCTAATGGTCAGCCATACCCGATACTGTAGTCATGTAGTCTGATGTAATAGGCATCACGAGGGATCATGCCTACCCAGCATGAGTGACACATGCAAGCACCAATGTCGGTACATGTGCAAGTGAAGAAGCAAGCGGGTGTAAACGTGTTTGGCTACCAGTATGCGAGTATTGCACTGGTAAAGAAATGTGGAGGTGAACCAAGTGTAAGAAGCTGTAACCAGAGGTCAGCAGTGCTTAACACTGCACAAACCCACACACAACTGCTCCCAACTGCTTCAGTGTGCCTTACTCCCTCCGTATCCAATGGGCTTGTTCTGCCCGCAAACAAATAACTGTCCTTTGCAAGTGTTGGTAGCAACACCCTGCACACACAGCTAATGTGAATTACCAATACATCATGGCAAATATACAGACAATAGACAGTACCACACACATACCATACAGCACAGTCATCCAACAGTATAGCAATGTACCGGCAGATATGTCTGGACCACTGGTGTTTGCAGACCTGGCCTTCTTGTGTTTACGTGGGTGAGCATGCCAAGTATGACCATTCCGCATGTTGTCAACTGACATTGCCATCATACCTTCATGTGTTTGAGCATGCCCAGTATGGCCAACTGTATCACATGTGTTACATGCCCAGGTAGTCGGTGCTGTGGTGCCAACCTCTGCATTGTACACTGACAGGTGGCATGCTGTGTCTGCAGGGTATCCATCGGTCATGTGGCATTGACTGTTGCTACATTTCTGCACAGCGTGGGAGGAGATCCGACTGTATCCACATTCCTACACAGCACCGGGGGGGGCCGCACCTGACTGCTGCTATATGTTTATGTTGGAAGGGGGGCACACCTGACACTTGTACACTTTTGCTACTATTGTACTGGTATGTCAGGTACTCCATTTCGGTGTATAAACCTACCTATTGTGCTGGCTAGAGGCATACCAGTGTACTCCAGATCTTAGCTTTAATTACCAACATATTAGTTTCAGACATCCTAGCCTTCACAACCTACATCCAACTGCCTGGCCTGCTGTAATCTGTCTGTGTGGGTCTGTGGGGGGGGGTCATCCACAGGGCATATTTGAAGGCCATAGTACAGCATTTGTCTGTGTTGGTCTACACCTGTCAAGCTGGTTGAGACTTGTGTGGGCTGTATGGACACACATGATGCTCAGCCCATTACCCGCAGTGTGGTAGGACACCCTGTATACTACTGGCTACTATGGTGACCCCCGTATGTGCTACAGATGTCATGGTGCCACTATGTATGTCTACTGTCTGCTGTCTTAACATTCGGCCACCAAATTCCTTGCATGCTCACATCCATACCATAGCTACAGGTACCAACACATTCTAATACAACTGCCAATTGGTAGGTTGATTGACTTACCTTGAGGGTGTGCCAGACTTGAGGATAGTCCTGGAGGGCTGCCTATGTCAGATGCACATAGTGCACTTCCTATACATGGCTGAGCACAGGTCGTGTCATGTTTGGCATCCCTTTTACTGTCTGTGCGAGTCAGAGAGGGTGACATTCCCTGGGTCCCTACTGTGTCAGTGCATATGCTATGCATTGCCTCTTTGCCAAGGCCAGGTCATACTGAGCATGCCTCCTTCCACCTACTGGGTTCAGCTCAGGTTGTTCCTCCTCTGAGTCACTCTGTGCCTGTACAGGCCTTGGCATTGGTGGGGGTCTGTGTGGCCCTGCCCCATGCTGTTCCTGCTGCAGCTGTTTCCGCAGGATCATATTGTGTAGCATAGCACATACCATAACAATTTAGGTGCATGTAGCTGGTGAATAATGCAAGGCTCAACCGGATGTGTCCAGACACCGGAACCGTGACCTGAGCATCCCAAACAAACGCTCTATTATATGTCTGGCCTGTGCATGTGCCTCATTATGGCATCGTTGTTCAGGTGTGTGTGCATTTCTGATGGGTGTCATCAGCCACAGTTCCAGTGGGTACCCACATCCCCCACTAAGTGACCTTAGGGGATGTCCATATTGGCAAAGCTGTGGTACAGCTGCGTCAGGTGCCATATATTGGAATCATCATAGCTTCCAGGGCAGCCAGCACACACATTCAGTATAATACCCTGGGCATCGCATACGACCTGGCAGTTGATGGAGGGGATGCCCCTGTGGTTAATTTAGGCCCTACCCTGCTCACTGGGCGGTGCTTTGATACATACGTGCATGCAGGCTATAGCACCCACTACCCCAGGGTAGTCTGCCATTTGGTGGAAGAGATGCATATTGCTGGTCAACACCTCACATGTGTTGAGGAAATGTACGTGCTCACTGGCATGTGGTGACATGACATCCAGGAACTGGTGGAATACCCTGGATGCAGATGCCTGTGAGATCCCCATGATATCCCCAGTTGTGCTTTGGGAGGTACCTGTGGCTAGTATACCTAGGCCTACACATACCTTGGTATACACTGGGATGGGTTCCCCTCGGCCTGTTCAATGTGTCAGGTGTGACCGGCACAGCTCAACAATCTGCTGTAGGAGGTCTCTGTCCACCCCATAGCACTCCACTATCTCCAGCTCATGTAGCCCCTGGTAGGTTACCCTGGGTCTGTACAGTCTTCTCTGTCTCCTCACTGAGGGTTGTTCAGCAGCATTCACATCCTCACCACCCTCAGCCTCCTGCACATGTTGGTCTATGTTGCCTGCTGCAGCCCTTCTCATTTCATAGGATTGTTTGTTAAAATTTCCCCGCATGTATACATTGGTGGTGTAGAGTGTGGAGAAACCTGAGGGGATGGTGCTTGTTCACTTTATCGTAGTGTTCTGGGCCGGGCTGGTCTGCGGGGCCTGCAATCTGCTGATTCTGATAAATATCACCTGTTTGCCCAGCTAGTTCACCTTGACTACTCTCCTACTGCTGTTGTCCCTCCCAATTACACTAAGCAGGTATAGACACACACCTAGCTTAGGCATGCTAAGCTAGGAGCAATCCCAAGACACAGGGCTCCAGTCTACGTACAGTATGCCTGACACCCCCCCATGCTTTCACCTATATTCGAGTCCTGCACCTGGCTATCTATACACATACACTCTTGGGACCTGCATCACACCCTGGGGATAAACGGGATTAACTATTTTCTACCTCGTTTGTATAGTATTGTCTTCTAATGCATAGTTACATGACCCATACTGAGCATCCCCAAAATTAACCACTGCTTATGCTTACTGTCACGCAGACCTGCACACAACTGGTTAAAAGTGCCTTACTATCACCGTATTCAATGTCTCTTGTTCTTCCCAGCAACAAAACAACCTGCCACTGCATGACTCGAAACCGGGACCCTGCACACCACAGATGATGTGCTTTACCACTAAGCCATGGCAGATATACATACATCTGAGGTTATCACGTACAGATCATCCAGCACAGGCATTCAACAGTATAGGACATGTATTCCATCATGTAGATTTATGTGTGCTAATGTCCACAGATATATATATATATATATATATATATATATATATATATATATACACATATACATATACACACACATATGTAGATATAGAATATATATCTCAACAGCAGACCACGTGACACCAAAGCATTAGACAAGAATGAAAAGGAAACCACATGCGCCTCCTGCATTATGTACTGGTGTTAATATCAAAGCAAGTGTGTTTCTGTGCATCACAAGGGTTCAGACTGTATTAAGGGTAAGATTAGGGCTGCTGACATTACTCACCAGACCTATTGCCGAATGTATGTGTATGTCTTGCCAACCCAGTCTCTTGGCCTATTGTGACATTTACGGCCACTATATAGGAAAACAACAAAACACGCTCCTCAGCACATCCAGTAGCTAGCCACTCACAGACACCAACACATAGGAGATGACTGCCAAACACACACACCTGTCATGCCTTGGAATAGAACACCTACCTGTCTATTCTATCACACTACAGCATTATGCAGTTACAGAACGTGCTACCGAGATTACTGGTACACAGCACTCCCAGAGGTGTACTTCTAGGTGGGTGACATCATCAGCATTGACAAAGACGGCGATAGGGATTGTATGGACTGCGAACAGTCTAAAAGCATTATTCTGTCCCCAGGCAGATGAAGACATACACACACACACAGTTGGCATGGCTGGTATTAGGACAACGACCTAACTACCTTATCACACTACAGCATTACGCAGTTACAGAATGCGCTACTGAGATTACTGGGACACAGCACTCCCAGAGGTGTACTTCTAGGTGGATGACATCATCAGCATTGGCAAAGACGGCAATAGGGATTGTATGGAGTGTGAGCAGTCTAAAAGCATTATTCTGTCCCCAGGCAGATGGAGACACACACACACACACTTGGCATGGCTGAAATTAGAACAGCGACCTAACTACCTTATCACACTACAGCATTATGCAGTTACAGAATGTGCTACTGAGATTATTGGAACACAGCACTCCCAGAGGTGTACTTCTAGGTGGGTGACATCATCAGCATTGACAAAGATGGCGATAGGGATTGTATGGAATGTGAGCAGTCTAAAAGCATTATTCTGTCCCCAGGCAGACAGAGACACACAGTTGGCATGGCTAGGATTAGAACACTGACCTAACTACCTTATCACCTATAGCATTATGCAGTTACAGAATGTGCTACTGAGATTACTGGGACACAGCACTCCCAGAGGTGTACTTCTAGGTGGGTGACATCATCAGCATTGACAAAGACAGCGATAGGGATTGTATGGAGTATGAGCAGTCTAAAAGCATTATTCTGTCCCCAGGCAGACAGAGACACACACACACACACACACACACACACACACACACACACACACACACAGTTGGCATGGCTAGAATTAGAACACCGACCTAACTAACTTATCACACTACAGCATTACGCAGTTACAGAACACGCTACCAAGATTACTGGGACACAGCACTCCCAGAGGTGTATTTGTAGATGGGTGACATTATCGGCTTTGCTAACGGTGGGTATATGAAATGCATGGAGTGTGAGCAGTATAAAGGTATTACTCAGTCTTCAGGCAAATGGGGAGACAAACATATACACACGCCAAGTGTTGGACTAGAACATCAACCTAACTAATTTATTACATTACAGCATTATGCAGATACAGAAAGCGCTACCAAGATTACTGGGGCACAGCACTCCCAGAGGTGTATTTGTAGATGGGTGACATCATCGGCCTTGCTAACAGTGAGTATAAGAAATGTATGGAGTGTGAGCAGTATAAAGGTATTACTCAGTCATCAGGCAAACGGGGAGAGACACACACACACACACAAATGGCAAAAGTGGGAGTAGAACACTGACCTAACTACTTTATTACACTACAGCATTACACAGTTACAAATGCGCTACCGAGATTACTGGAACACAGCCCTCCCAGAGGTGTATTCGTAGATAGGTGACATCATCGGCCTTGCTAACAGTGGGTATAAGAAATGTATGGAGTGTGGCCAGTCTGAAAGCAATTTAGAGTCCACCAGCAAACGAAGACAGACATACAGACACACGCCAGTGTCGGGTATGAAACACTTGCCTATTTACAGATTACTATTACAATACTACATATATACGAATCGTGCCACACAGACTACACATGTCAAGGCTGTCATTATGACCGTCTGGGAATGCGGACATCAACAGGGATGCTGGCAGTTAAGATGTACATACCTGTGAACCTGTGTGTTTAAAGTATGAATCCATCCTGACCTGGAGTATGCCCATCTGTGGAATGGATGACTACTACCACTATACAAGGTTACAATGACCATGCCCATACACAGAGGCACATAACCAACACAAGGTGTCACTGGGTATGCTCACACACTTAGTAGCACAGGGCTGTTCGGAATGCACTGTGTCCATCTACACAAGGATATACTGGGCATGCTCATACACTTAGTAGCACAGGGCTGTTCGGAATGCACTATGTGTCCATCTACACAAGGATATACTGGGCATGCTCATACTCCTAGTAGCACAGGGCTGACTGGGATGCACTCTGATGCTAAACACGGAGGGCCACAGTGGCCATGCTATTACAGGTAGATGTAAATAACACATTGTAATGGGCTCTGGTGTTGGTAGTTGTCATTGTTAGCGGGAATGCTGCTCTACATATATTTGACACCAGTCTTTAACAAATCAGCTGTCATTCTGGGATGACATGGCTGACAGTAGGCAGGCCCTTGTCACATATCACATGCATCCATGATACAAGGGAGTGTGGATATCACCCAAGTCACATCCACCCAAACAGTGCCATTTCAAGGCAAATGTCCTAAACACAGGTTAACTCCCATACATGTACAGGACAACTGCACTGCTTTCTTATGCTAACCAGTGCTAGAAGTGTAGCGTCCATATTCACAGCTGGCCACTGTAGATCCAACAATGGGGAGTACTGACATCTGTGCAGTGAGGAACACCTGGCTGATGTCTCTGTAGTGCGCAATAGCACTACCACCATATACCTCAGAGCCTAGCACTACCACCATATACCTCAGAACCAGACATGAGGGCCATAACACAGGTACGGACCGCTCCAGGTGGTGTACCCACATACATAAAGGCCACTCACATGTACTGACTGGTCCCCCCATGAAAGGCATCACAGATGAGCCATGTGCAGGACACAGTGTCACATGCTGCATTCTAGGATGTAAACTGCAGACACTACCATGCCCTCGGACCACCGCCACGCAACCATACATGTTGTATGACAGACGAGTATGCCACCATGTGACCCTTGACCTGTGTACTGTACTAAGCTCTACATCAACTGTAGACAGTACACATGTACTGACACAGTTGCATCATGTGTTATGTAATGCTATGATACCACTGTCTGTGACCAGGTCAGCTGTACACATGCCAAGGGCCCTCAGTATTGTCCACCATTACAGATGTCTGTTGCTGTACACCAGTACACACCCTCATGTATGGATATGACATACATGTACCTGCCCTGGGTATGTACATGCCACACACACAACATACCTGTAAATAGCATAGCTGTTGTAGTCCTTTGTGTAAACAGGTGGCTACAGCCATTACACACATGCACATGGAATGTAGGTCCATGGCTGCTGAATGCTAACAGTACATAAGGTGTGATATCAATGTTGACAGAGGTAACATCCCCTCTGTACTGGCCACCCATCATATCATACAACAGTCCTTGTGTCATGTATGTTATTACACATATCCACCAATTGCAATGCCTACAAACATGACCAAATGTCAGGACTGTAGGACCTACACACCTGTACATGTAGTGTTGTGCATTCAGATAACATGTGTGTGCAGTTGCTGATGTATGCAGGTGGTGTGTATCCTAGCACATCATGCAGCTGCAATGCAGCCTCAACATTGCCAACTGTATATAGTGATATGCTGAATGTACAGAAAGATGTCCCACAGGTATGGACAGATGTGTTGAAATAACTAAGTGGTGGGGCATCTTTGTAGATGGATGTTTGCTGTGGACAGCTCACAGGTGTGTCACAAGTGGTCCTACAATACCCTGTGTAACCGGTAAGCAATGGTTTTGTTAGCTGAAGGACATAACACACAACTTAGACAGTGGTCAGGGTGATAGTTTAGGTAAATCACTTGACACCTGTTAATAGATATGATGTCCCTAGTGCATATATCAGCACTTTTGTCACAGGAAGTGTCAGTACAGTTTGTAACACGTGCACTACTGCTGTACGTCTGACATACATAACATGAACTAGGCAGGTCTGAGAATCACAGCACTGGCATGTGTGGTTGCGTGTGTGTCCTTATTTGTCACATATTGTGGGGAATACATCTCAATTGTTACTCACTCTCCTGTGCACTAGTGTACACATCTCTACTGACTGCAATGTATAAAGCAGGACATAAGCAGGGGCGTTTATCTCACACATGTGAGGTATCTGTATGTGCATGACATAGGTGTATTAATTACTGAATGCCACAGTGTGTGTATGTAGGGCTGACTGGTCCCTGGGGTGATGATGTATGTTACCATACTGAACTGATAGGACTCCTCCCACCATCCAGGCAATGCATTCAACTATCCGTGTTGATGTCCCCAATCTTAGGCCGTCCTGACTACATGTATATGTGTATTCTCTGTGGCACGTCATGTAGGTGCACAGTACTGTAATGATGATTTTCACATAGGCAGGGGTCCTCAGCACACCAGTAACAACTGTGTGTGAGTGTGTGTTACTGTGTCCGTGAAGCTGTGTGTGTGTGTGTGTGTGTGTGTGTGTGTGTGTGTGTGTGTGTGTGTGTGTGTGTGTGTGTGTGTGTGTGTGTGTTACAGTGTCACTGATTACATGTGTGTCAATACCTGAGTGTGTGGGTGCAGTTGTGTGTTGGCATCCTGTCATGGGAACGTGTATTACTGATTCCCATTGAGGCATCACACTTCTCACTGGCCTCTACCCTTGTAATCAGCTAGACCACTCTCTTACCTCACCACTCCATGTAACTGTACCTGTGATGTCACCCTTTATGGATGTCATGTCTGTGGCCACAGTAGCTTAATACACAACTATCATGCTCTTGGAATGGTAGACATGTTTGTAATGTGTGACATTCTCACTGGTATGTGGCAGCTACACAGTGCATGCTGGTATATTCATACATACCTGTGAGTAGTCCACATTGACATATGGGACACTTAACTGCAAACACTGACATCCACCGGCATGTGCAATTAGACCTGAAGAAGGACAGCAGAACAACATGACCAACATGCATTTACTGTTGTTACACAAGACACATACTGTTAACAGTATTGTACACCTGTACTACATGGTATATCTGCTGACTGATAACAGTCCTCAACATTTGTAAACTACACATCATCCTAGTCTGTTCACCCTGTGCATCAGACCATATGAGCATATCCCTGCACCGATGGGGTGGATGTCAGGGATGCGGCACAGGCATCATCATATGCACAGGGTGTTAATGTTTGCCAGAGGCCTAGGCTGCACCATTGGATGACATCATATGTGTGGGTTTGGGCCTTTGATCAAATTGGGCGTGTGGATGTTATGCATGTGTGCATTGCGGTGCCCTACATATGAGTCCAGTGTGTGCGTGTATGGCTGCACACAGTTCTCCCATGTGTCTGGCCTACACAGGGGTATTATTGACAGCTGCAGACTGTACAAGTGAGGTATTACAGTTAACGGTGTCCGGCCATGGACATGTGACCTGTGCCTGCCAGGGGTTGCACGGGCACTACCAGACAGAGGTGCAGATTGGGTACTGTCTGATGTCACTAGTCCACTGTAACCGTGTCCCTGTTGGGACCATCCCGGGCCACATGCACGTGGCCTGCTGTGTCGTGGTGTGGACAGCACAGCATCAGATGCACTGCTGCTGCTACCGCCACTATGGGAGCGGGCATGTGAGGTTGCTCGTACACGTAGACCTGACACAGGTGATGTAGCAGGCCTACGTCCATGTGCCCTATGCCTCACTCCTACCAGATGTTCCAACACAGACAGCTCATGCGCGCAGATTGTCATGCCATGGTCAAGGACTCCAACCATGTCACCCAACCTTCTATCCAAAGCATCAGCAATCTGCTGCTGAGCATTTACCATTGCCTGGATGCTGTTGTTTAAAGAACAAACAGCAGCCCTCTGTAGCCTCTGATCTTCTCTGTTGTGCCATTCAGCACGTGCCTGTGCCTCCATTACAGCCTGAAACATGCATCTGGTGACACCAGCTGCTGTGCTCTGTCGTGCAGAAGCATGTTGGCCAGAGGTCCTCCTATGAGCAGCACTGGTCACGTGCCTGTCTGAGGCACCACCAGTAGTTTGGCTGACACAATGGTGTGCAGGCACACCTTCCATAGCCCCCACACTTTCCTGTTCCAAGCTACCATGTGCCAACTGTCCTTCCTCTATGGCCACTGGTGATGGGGTATATGCAGGTATGGGATCTGTGTGCGGGGATGAGGTGGATATAGATGAAATGGCAACCAATGGCACAGTTTCATCCCCTGACAACACTGCCTGTGACCCAATCATATGTTCATCATCACTGCTAGAGTCTGTGGGGACACTAACATCTGATGTACCACAAGTGGGCAATGCACCTACATCACCTGTGATGGCAGACAAGAACTGTACATTACAATCTATACAATAGATACACACAAATGCATGTGATATGACAGAAGGTATGCAACATGCATGTGATACAGCAGATGGCATGCAGCGCAGACAATAATAGTGGTAGTTATCATACATCCCTAGGTTGCACACAGCATGCATGTGTGATAGCAGACGGCATGCAAATTACACAATCATAGTAGTGATTAGCATACATCCCTGTATTACACCATGTGGACCAGCACAGGTTAACAGTACACCTGCCTGATATGTGGCATATGACCTTGATAATCACATGTAGTATGACGTGATCTGCTGACATGTGCAATGACATGCATACATGTTTAACACAATGGTGTCCTGTCGAATATACAGTGGGGCAATGGTGTACCAATTCAGTGTTGTCTGTCCACCCTACAAATATACTGCAAATTTAGCTGATGTGCATGGCCATTGCAGGGAATCATGAGGAGTCCCTAGTGCTATACAGTGTGAGTTACAGACAGGGTTCATAGCCATGACTGTATTCAGATACAATACATATATACTGTGGAATGTGACCCATGTCACTGAGTTGTATACACACTAAACCATGATGTGGAAGTTGTGACACAGGTCACTGTTGGGTATATGGATGACACCCCTGCACATCTGCAACTATATTGCTGCAGCTTGGCAACTATGGGCAGACATGGCGAACACGTTGGTACACCATGTCCCACATAACATCTGTGTGCCATACACACACACACACACACACACAAGGAGCTAGTATGGCATTTATGTCCATCACCAGCAACGGGAATGTACTGTATCTGTGGCCTGATGTGGATACTGTTCAGGTAACTGCTGTCATGTTGCAACACCCTCAAGATGTTCAACGCATCCTATGTGGTGGATTGATGTTATGCCTACACAAGATGTGCACAGGCCTGTAGGATGTCTAGCGTTCCATATCTACATTATGACCATTATACAAAGGCCATGGCCGAACCATGTGTAGTCATTGTATGACAGGGTGTACACACAAGCACAACACTTCTAGTGTGTGTGTGTTGCTACATGTCTCTGGCCATCCTCCATGGCCATGTGTGTACATGTATTGTCCAAATTATAGTGAGGGGCATCTTTTTCACATGTCTGTGTTGTCCCATATGACATATATGCTCCACTGACAACAGGGTTATGCAGATAAAGGGTGGTATGTTGGATATGTTTTCAGGTTAAGTAGGCAGTGTAGCAGCCAGGCCAATAGATGTCATGGACATGTCAAGATAGCACATCACATTGTGTGACATTCATAGCAGGGCTATGATCCACACCGGTGAAACCTGTGTGCTGGCCATACTCCAGCCCACTGTGTAGTACTGTTTGTATTCACAACATGCGTAGATCAGATCTGTTGTATGTTCCTAAAGTCAACAGCACCTCCACCACTGTATGCACAGCTGTTAACACATCTGGCAATAAAGTTTGTGAGGATTCATGTCGGTGAGATGATTCACATAGTTTGCAAGTGTGGCACATGGATAGTCATTGTGATGCATTGCAAGTCCGACCTGTATATTGTGACAGGACCATATATTATGTGTACATGTTGTGAATGGCCACATGGCAGATAGATTTGTGCATTACGGTTTCTGATAAATAATAACACTCTCACCTGCAACGGGCTGCTGTTGCCATGGAACACCAGAGGTACTTAAATAGGAGTAACACAGCAGTATGAGCATAATCTACCCCTGTATAAAGGCTACAGGGAGCAATGTGCATAACACATACACCAGTACATTAGACTATACTATGGTGTATGCACATGTGTGCATATACAGAGTAGCATACTATAGTATGCGGCATGTGTTTATACATGCTTTGCATATGAATATGATGTTACATTACATATTGTACAGTGACGCAGCTATATGGAATATAGTTGTGATAGGTGTAGTACTGACTTACCAGGCAACTCCAGGCTCAGTGGTTGAGAGACACCCACCTCCACAATAGTGGCTAAGGCTTGTGGATGTGGTTCTGCAGGTGTCCCCAGGTTGGCCAGTAGCTCCTCGGTATGTGTGAGTGGGGGCTGGGTTGGTGGTCCACCACCTGTTGCACCTTGTTCCCTGGTGATTGCATTCACATGCTGTTCCGCCCTTCTAATGAGGTCTGTACAGTGTCTGTGCACCTGCTGGCATGTGTGGTTGGGGCCACCCACATCATTAACCCTCCTGCAAAGTTCCATCCACAGGGCATCCCGCTGCTGTGCATCCTGTGGCACATGGCTGAACAGGATGTTGTGATTATCGAGTAGGTATGGGATGAGACCCTCATTGTCCAAGCGTGTAAAAGGGGGAAGCCTTGCACACAGCATACCTGGAAGACATAATGATGGAGACAGGTCACAGTACCTCAGAGACATACACAGCTACAGCTGCACATACATGTGTATCACATTACTTCAGTTTAAATAGTTGTATTTGCAAACCTACATGACACTGACGCGTTTGTGTCACACACATGTGACACTCAATGTTGAGTGGATATTATCACCATATATGTGTGTGTGTGTGACCTGATTATATTACTCATACTCCATGTGGTTGCTGTCTTGATGTGGGTAGGTCTGTTTGCCTATACTGGTGTTCCTACCTATCAGCACATGGCTGGATGAGTCCACATTAATGCAGTCGACCTTGATGCAGTGTATATGTCACATATAAGGGCTTACACTGCCTTAACAGACATGACCTGTGACCCTGCAGACATGCTCACATAAGGTTTTACATGTATGTGTTCTGCCATATACATCTACACTGCACTGTACAGCAATTCAACATCCTGCCATGTATCACCTATGTTGCACATGTGATACACATGGGACACTGGCTAGCCAGATGGTATTTTCAGGGATGGATATCAAATATGGCATGTACAGTCAAAGTCAACTAGTGGGCTATATGCCATGGGCCATGTATGCATCTAGGATGAAAGGTTACCTGGCAGTAGCCGACAGACGGGTCTGTGGAGCCAGGTGGTGCAGTGCCACATTACTGATCCACAGGGTTAATGATACATATACTACACATTACCATGCGGTCATCACACCATGTCTGAAAGGGGAGCGATGTGCAGCTTTGACGGACAGGAATGCATAGTATGGCAGGACTATGTCAAGTGTATGGGAAAAGGATCTGTCCAGCATGTGGTAGGTGGATGTCCATGAAGTATGTGTTCGAGATCAGGATGAGTACGTGTAGCATGTCCGACATCACTGGGTGGGACATGGATTTATTCAGGGTATGCATCATCCTACATAGTGGAGATGGGGAATGGGAAGGCTGGTGTAGGCCATCTGCACATGGCCAATACCCCTTAAAGGAAATATGTGATCTGATATGGGTCACTTGAGTGGTCTGTATGGCTGGACAATGATCTCTATATTCATGAATGGCACCCTATTATTATTAGGGTTTTCACATATGACTCCCTGACGGGTGCGATGAAGTAGCTATCACAGGAAACATAACTGCCCAGCTGCATCCCTCACACACAAGTGTCCATTATGATGACCGCTGCCTATGTGGTAGTTCATGGGTACAGGGTTATTAACATAGGGGTGACAATGCAAGTCAGCTATTGCTCCTTGGTCATAGTCATTTACATACTTCAATAGACAGATGCCTTCTGTTTGTCTGTGAGGTATGGACTACAATGAGGGGGAATATAATTCATTAACCCTGACATACTGTAGCTGCCACTGGTGTGATGATCACGTATTATTCAGATACCTTCTGTAGTATTGTTTCTGCCAGCAGTCCTGTTGCTAAACACTCCTGTGACATAGGAATGTACATCTAGTATACCGAGTGTAGGTGGTACACAGTATGGGTGATGATGTCCTATGACCTGGAAAGGTTATGATGGGCAGTATGACAGTAACCATATTGTCATCTACATCTGTACTGCTGACATCACTTAAGTGATCAAGGTTCATGGCCTTCCAGACCAGACTCAGCAGGGTAGTAGTGCAGTACTTCCCATTATCGGTGGTGTCTCCCCCTTTGTTGGGTTGTGATACCTGTTGGTGTGCACCATTCAGTGCATACACAACCTGACATGGAGCTATGTTTTACATGATGTGTATGTGGAGATCATCTTGTTTTGCCATATGTGTATGATACAACCTGTGATGTGGGCATGTCCCATGCAGACTGAGTGCAGCTTGTTCCTGCATAGTTGTGGGTACAGGGGTCCTGTGGTGTACATGGATATATGCTTGTGTACCTGTTGGGGGGAGGGGGCCATGTTTTTATATTATCCAAGACCCTATCTGGATTGCTTATTCATGCTAAGCACTTGTTCAGGACTTGTAAACAGTACGTAAGCTAATGATTACTATAGCACTCAATCTTCCACATCACCTACAGGTAAGGGTGAACAGATTTTGTACATACTTTTCTCACTTGCGTCGAGTAATGTAGCTGTTGTACTCACTTTCCTCACTTATCTAGGTGAATGTAGTTCTATATTCAGGCATGTCCAAGAGTCAACTGCCAGTGTTCTCACCTGTCTATCTGATGAATCTGGACATCTTGCGGCAATGTACACATTGCTTCATGTACACAGACAAGCCTCTCCGCCTACCACCCAACACTGCAACCTGCACTCATCTAGCCAAACTGGAGGTAAAGGTCTCTCCAACCAAACCTGACCCTGACTGTCATGTGGAGAAGGTACACAGTCGCACAACACCACTCATCACATAAGCCCCACTGTATCTACCCCACCATTAACTGGGAAAACTACTTGTGTACCAACACATTAGCTCAATGGTTTCTGGAATTCATAAACACCAATGCCCTGACTCAACATATCCACACACCCACCAGGAGCAACAATATCCTAGACCTGGTCATTACCAACATGAGTGACTGGTGCTCCACACGTGAAGCCAACTCCTCATTGGTCTGATCAGACCATGTGCTGAACACCGTTGATATCCACATCCCGCGCCTACCCCCTATTAAGCGAACCACAGTATAATATGTCTACAAGGCCAACTACATGCTTCTTTAGGCAGACGTGGTGGATGTCATTACACCCATGCAGATGGACAGTACTGTTACAACTGCTGAATCCTACATAAATGCACTCTGTAAGAACTTACAGGAGTGCATGGCTTGTGCTATCCCAAACCGAACCAGGACGCTCTACTCATAATTAACTAAACCAATCTGGTGGTCCCCTGCCATAAACATATTGTACTACAGGAGGAAGACACTGTTGCAAATGAGAGTACAATACCATGCATGGAGGAGATCCCTGGCCAGCCTCAGTAAGAAGGTGAGATCCCTTATACGATCCTCCAAAGCTAGCTATGAAAACTTTAACGCAACTAATACCAACAACAACCACAGAGCCTCGATGTCAACAACCAGATCTGCTCTGAGTTACAGCACAAAGGTATGAACATTACAGAAACAATGGATATTGGCAACATCCTGGCAGATCCCTCTCAAAGCTGCACACTCTGACGGCAATATCACAGCATCCATAGGACTGGACAACATCCCAGGCTGCATTTTACATGAACTTCGGATCGTACTGTCTCCTCACCTATGCACCATGTTCAATAATAGCCTCGCATCGAGCATAGTACCCCCTGAATGGCGCACAGCAACAGTTATCCCACTCCACAAAAGTGGTGCCACAATAGACCATGGGACCTATTTCCTATAGGCCTGACTAGCCTGGTCTGCAAGGCTATGGTACACATCATGGATCACTGTCAGAGACATTGGGTACCTCCCAACCTTTGAACCCTCCCTGTTTGGCATTGTTAAGGCCGGACCATGCCTCCTAAACCTGGTGGGCTTCTTAGAGACAGTTACCAAGGCATTAGATGAGGGTAAGGAGGTCCACATAGCCTACCTAGATCTCTCATAGGCTTTCAACACCATTCCTACGTCTGGTATTGTCAACATACCCATCCGCCTGAACATTAACCCCTATGTCATGTGATGGTTTGCAAAGTGGCTCACGAACAGAACACACACAGTAGGAGTTGCATACCCTAGGTCCGACTGTATACCAGTTACAGCTGCCGTCCCCCAGGGCTCAGTCCTAGGATCCCTCATGTTCAGTATATACTTCTCTGACATACAGACAAGCACAGGAGGGCTTTGGCAGAAAAGGTTTGCAGGACAACTGCAAACTAGGGGACATAATTGTTTCCCCAGCAGTTACAGACACCCTCTGGAAGGGTCGCACTGAGACGGATACCTGGTGTTAATATCATGGCGTCAAGCTGAATGCCTAAAAGTGCATAGTCATCCACTTTGGATATAACTAATTACCCGCAGGCTACCACATAGTTGCTAGTCCAATACATACAAAAAAGGTAATACGGGATCCGGAAACACTAGTAGATAGCAATCTCTCCTTCGATACCCATAATGACAAGGTGGTTAGAATATCCTTCTACATGGCTCCCCTAATCTCTAATGGGTTTGCATCCAGATCAGAGGGGCCATTGTGTCTCTACACATGTCATATCAGACCCATTAAAGGATGCAACACCCCATTTGGGATATACCTTACAAGACAACTGCAACAGCTTGGAAGACCACACCAGTACCACACCAAAGGGATTACTGACCTCAAACAGATGACCTATGACCTATGCAGCCCAACCTACGAAACTCCAGCTGTACTCAGTTGCATACCGCATACTCACAGGTGATCTCTGCTTGACGTACAAGGCCCATGTCCAACCCTGTATTGCTGGATATGCTCCACCTAAACAGAAGCCCCTGAGAGCTACATGCTCTAGGGATATACACCTAACCACAACAATGATTAGGATGTGCTAAACAGATAGATTCCTGACCCAGACACTCCCTATGCTTTGGAACGTGATTCCAATGTAAATCAGACAGTGCCCCTCATGAGCATTCTTCAAGGGAAACGTTGTCGTGTGGATGGGAGACAGACATGTACCCGGGGATCACTGCAGTGGCTCTGCTGGACAGAGGCACAGGGAACTATTGGCTCTGCCATTCAGAGGCACAGGAAACCAACCTATAGGGGTAGCGAAAGACAACACACGCTAGCTAGGCTTACAGATACCCTTGGTAAGACAGCCTAGTACCTACCTTTGCACATATTACATGTCTTATGTGCATGGATAGTTAAATAGCTCTTCCATTTTACTTTGCTATCATGCTGATAAGCTGTCGGCTCACTAAAAGACATATGTATCCTGTTATCATGTATTGTAAATGCCGATTGACATAACTAATGTTTGCCTACCATTACAGTAATGCTATGTAGATTGTAATGCATATCTGCCTACAATACTGTACATTACACAGTTATTGGCACAATATCCCACAATGCAAAACATACTTGCACAGTGGCCCAACCTTCCACATGTTATTCTCTGTATTACAACCATACATATGGTTACAGTTACAATATATCAACAAAAATCATCCCCTGTTATAGCACATACTTGTTGGACTAACCCTGCCACTGATGTCGGCTGGTGAGGAGTATTTCTCTTCAAAGCCCTTATACAGCATCCATTGTGGTGTATGCGGTGTTTGCCTTGTGACCTACAGCAGTACACACAAATACTACAAGTGTGACTATGCTCAACAATACATCACTACAAGATAATTGTTTTCACTATATAGAATGTGTGCACTTTAAATACTACGGAATAGTACTACATACACAGACATACTGACTGTTCTACATACCTTATTAGTAACCCGACGTATCGTTAACGGTTGATTCAGTCCTTTTCGGTTTGTGTTTCAATATTATTTTTAATGTTCAGCTGGTATATACGGATGGTTTGAATGTGTGATGACACATACTTTTCTAGTTACATATCGGTAACATGTGGTATCCTGTCCACCAATTGCTGTTCCAAAGTAGTTAATTGGATGCACATCAGCTGTGCAGCTACTCCATTAGCCGATACTATGGCAACAGTGGTGTATAAGTGAGTACTCCTTTTAGCGTTGTCCATTTGCCTTACTTTCGAGGGAGACGGCCTAGATGTGTTATTGCAATATATTTCAACAGCTATATGGAGACACACAGAGATATATTAGCTTTCTGACTCTCGTGGACTGTGTGTAATGGCTAGACGATTTAGTTCTACATGTGAGTACAGCTGTTATATTTCGGAACAGTGCTACCTATGGAGGGTTTGTTTGTACCTGTTACTTCTGCAGATGTTTAAGTCTTGCAAGGATGTTTGGCCAGCTGAAGGCCGTATGGCTATGCATGAACTGTTATGTGGTGTACAGTGTGCTCACCAGACATCCTTGATTTGGTGCACAAGTGTAGCATGCTGTGCTGTTACTCACTAATTGCTAACACCATAGTCAGCCTTAGGCATAGGCCAACTAGGCAGCTGCCTAGGGCGCCGCTCTAGCAGGGGCACTTTTCCAGTAAACTGGATGGTTTAAACAGACCAGGATGGGGGCACCAGATGATGTTGGGGAGGGCTGTGGAGCCCTTTTGCTTAGGGCACCACTTGACCTAAGGCCGACCCTGGCTAACACATCCCAGTGTACGCATAACCCTCTGAAATGGGATTAGTGCAAACAAACCCTATTACATCAGCAGCTGTTCCATTGTATAACAGCCTCTATTTCACTTAGGGCCATGTTAGTGTGCCTCTGACAAGGTATGTTAAGGCTTCTGCAGATGTTTTACAGTGTGTGAATGATTTGTTATGTTATTACAGTTTGTATTGCAATATGTTTGGGTGTAGGTGTGATGTTGGTGGGTGTGCTTAGCAAATACAGGTGTGTAGGAATTGCTTTTATACATAATCGCTATATGCATGAGGGTCCCTTCCCTATTTGAACACCTATCCTTTTGAGGACTAATACAATGGTATTTGTAGGCTGATTCATTAAGGCACTGTTATGTGGTTCCTGTATAGCATGCAGGGGATGTTAGTCCTTTAATCCCTTCGGTAATACATCTGAATGTAATAATGTGTTGCTATATGATAGCTGTGTATTTCTGTCATAGGTATTTGCAGTCATCATAGTTATGTTGGTGACTGATCCTCTTTGGCTAGGGTTGCCACCTTTTCATATGTCCATGATGGGTCCTTTTCGGGACACACATCTGATTTTACAGGCTGACACAAACCCATGGTCAGTACAAGGGATAGAACTTTCCTTTCTTGCCTAATTATAAGCTTCTTCTTGTAGCAATTTAGTAGCTTATCCTGTTTCCTGTACCATGTAGGTACTTTAGATACAGAAATAACTATTGTATGCAACTATTACAGTACATATGGGACATAATTATGTCCTACAATCCCAGGACATTTGCCACGTTTAATATATTTGGTCAGGACACAACCCAAACTGCAACACCAGAAGCACTGACTAACTTTCCATTAACATTGTGAGATTACACCTCGCGCATCTGGTGTTTTAGTACTGTGTTCTTTCGGACCTTAAGCCTCGGGATTACATGCATCAGTATGTAAAGCAGTCGGTATGTGGTAGGTATCCCATTTATATGTACCTCCATGGTTATGTAGATGTTATTAACCTATCTATATATCTACATATATATGTATATCTCCATATATTGACATCTCTCTCTCTCTCTCTCTCTCTCTCTGTCTCTATATATATGATTGTACATATATATATATATATATATATATATATATATATATATATATATATATATATATATATATAACATACACCTTTCATTGTGTACATGCCGGTTTGTCCTATTTCAACACATTCCTACCTTTTTTTTTTTTATCCTGTCAGTATACACAACTGCCATTGGTACATCTCAGGTAGCTTAGTGGTATGTTATTGTGATGAATGTATACATGGTTGCATGTTCTAATCCTGGCAGTGATATCTTACCTCTCAGAGCAGGCACTGGTAGTGCAAGGGTGATCAATGCACATTTCAGTGGTTGTGTATTCCACATGTTTATTATTCTGTGTGGAACTACCTATATATGCAAGCTGTGTTTAAGGTATACTATGTAACATGTACACATCTGTGAAGATTCCTGTCAGGAATACTCCCCATTATTTGGAAACACATCCCTGATTACATTATACAAAACCCCTCACTAACACTCCGGGGAATCATTGCAGAGTGGGTGGTGAACAGTAGCTACACCCCAGGGATCCCGCAAGTAGCTCTGCTCCACAGACGGACAGTTAGTTGATCAATGGGGAGGCAACAGCAGACACGTTTTGCCTATGCTTATGAGTGGCCTAGGAAGTTGGGCATGTACCTACCTATGTATCTATGAACCTGTACATACAGTATGGACACATGCTAATAGCTTAATATACTTTTCAGGTATTTGACTTACCTTGTGCCAATGGCGGTTGTGTGTACAATAGTTGAGGGCTACCTATGTAGGATGCACACAGTAGACCACCTATACATGACAATTTACATGTGGTCGTGTGTGTGTGCCATCCATGTTTGCTGTGTGTGCAGGTGGAGAAGGGTGTCAGTCGATGAGTTCCTACACTGTCAGTGTGTGTGCCATATGTTCCCTCTTTGCCAAGGCATGGGCATACTGGGCAAGCCTCCATCTGCCTACTGGGGCTAGCACAGGTGTTCATGGTCTGAGCCCCCCTGTGCCTGTGGGTCCCTTGGCAATGGTGGTGGGCTGTGAGGGCCTTCACCATTCTGTCCCTGCTGCAGCTGTTTCACAGGATCATATTGTGTAGCATGGCACATACTATGAAGATGTGGGCACACATGCCTGGAGAGTACTGCAAGGCTCCACCAGATATGTCCAAGCAACCGAACCATGATTTCAGCATCCCAAACACATGCTCTATGATGATTCTGATTTCTGCGTGTGCCTCATTATGGCATTCTTGCGTGGCTGTGTGTGCATTTCTGATGGGTGTCATCATCCACGGTTCCACTGCATAGCCAGTATCCCCCACCAGGTGGCCATATAGGGTGTCCCCCCTGGCAAATACCTGATACAGCTGTGAGGCATGCCAGATGTGGGAGTCATGATAGCTTCTCCAGGACTGCTGGCACACACATCCATGATAATGCCCTGGGCATTGCACATGACCAGGCAGTTGATGGAGGGGAATCCCTTGCGGTTTATATAGCGCCTACCCTGCTCACCGGGTGGTGACTTGATGAGTATGTGTGTGCAGTCTATTGCACCCAGTACCTCTGGGTAGTCCGCCACATGGTGGAAGAGACTCATATTGCTGGCCAACTCCTCCTGCATTCGGGGGAAGTGTATGTGCTTATTGGCATGTGGTAACATGGCATCCAGGAACTGGTGGAGTACCCTGGATGCTGATGCCTGTGAGATCCCCATGATATCCCCAGGTGGCCTATGGAAGGTACCTGTGACTAGTATTCTCAAGCTTACACATTCCTTCGTGTCCACTGGGATGGGTTCCCCTCTGTTACTTCTGGCTCTGAGGCGTGGCCGGCACAGCTCAACAAGTTGCTGTATGATGTCCCTGTCCACCCTGTAACGCTCTACTATCTCCAGATCATGTAGCCCCTGGTAGGTTACCCTGGGTCTGAACACTCATCTCCTCCTCCGGTGCCTGAGATGGTTGTCAGCATCATCCTCCACACCACCGTCAGTCTCCAACACATGTTGGTGAATCAAAGTTATGGCAACCCCTAACATATACATATTAAAAGTTCCCCATCTGTATACACCAATGATGCAGAGTGTCTGGGAATACACAAAGGTGTGTGTGGGGCTTTCACACCTTATACTATTATGCAATGGGTGATGCTGGTGTAATTGGGTTTGTTTGTGCTATTCCAGCTGCAGGGTATCTTAATCATTGGTTTTACAGCAGGTACTGCTATTGTGGGGCCTTTGGTGTTGACTTACGCTTGTCTGTCTTGATTCATCTATTGCCCTTTATTTCTATTTTCAACCCGATTCACCTCCCATTGTCAGGCATGCATCCAGCTGCCGCCTTTCATGTTTTGTGCTTCCACAACCCAGGATTGTGTTGGGAAATGTGTTATGTAACTGATCTACAGCAAGTTTGCTTTGTTCTGCTGTGACAGTTCTCTTTTCTTTGCTGTACGGCACCTCCCCTTTCCTGTTCTGCAGGTAGCTGCTAGCAGCCTTGTTAGCTGTTGTCTATGACCCACTGTGAGTTTCTAGGTGTTAATTACTCATTTGTACTCCAATTACCATGCTGCAGCATTTCCTTATTGTCTTCCTGTAACCTTCCTGTTTCACCTAAGTTGCGTGCCACATGCGCCTGGTTTCCGGCTTTTGAGTGCGTTTTCATCCACATTCACATGCACTTTCAGTCACCTTGTGTGCTCCCAGCTAAGCATAGCTATGGCTAGGTACACACCCCTATCCTGCAGCTTTGCTTAGCAACAGGCAACCCAGATTACCAATGCTCCAATGTGCTTACAGCTATGGCAGCGCACACCTCTCATGATGTCATGCTTACCTCCAGGCGACTCCTCGTTGTTGTACCGCTGCACCATGTGGTACATCCTTACGCTGATGGGACATTTGCGATTCAGTATTATTTGACTCATTTGCATGGGATTGACTACTAATTCCTAATTACCGCATGGAACACTGTCACAGACCCTTAGCAACCATTGCGCCTTGGTTGTGGTGTAGCATGCGTACCATTGACTACTATGGCAAAATCATGATTTGTGTTACATTGCAGTTTTATGACATATAAATATATTTTCCTTGTGTTCCTCATGCACTGCAGTTGTACTTTGCGTTAGTGTGACCATGACAATAAATGTTATTTTTTATGTGTTGTGCATGTTTTTTTATGCCATTGGCTCTATATTTAGCCATTGGCATATGTTAACATTGTAATACATAAGTTTGGTCCACTTTCATGGCCTCGATGTTCTGTTTGAAAAAATGTAAACCTTTTTTTGGTTTACATTTCTGCATGCTTAAGCTACGCCTGCACCACTTCATGAATCGCTATATACTTCATTTGCATGCTACACTGCTGTACATGGGGTAATTAGCATACAACCACCGTGAGCTGCATAGTGCACGTGGAAACAGCTCTTACCTGAATCGCTCAACGGCCATATTTGGCGCTAGATCGCCGACGCTACTCAGGCGCATGGCACAAGCTTCATGAATCCCGGGATCACACACACACACACACACACACACACACACACACATACACATATATATATATATATATGTTGCATTAGTATAAAGTTTCTACTCTCTGAAAATCAAGTGTATGTCATTATTTAATGACTTCATTTCACACTGAATTGCCTGAAAGCCACACATTTTATGAAGAACAAAGACAAAATATTAGTCAAACATTTGGATATTCTATGACATTTTATACAGTTGAGAAGTATGACTGCAGTGCAACATTGTTTTATATATAATACTCAAAAAATCATGTTGACTGTTTAGTACGAAGAGACACTTATATATTGGTATGGCATAATCAAAAGTTATTTTCTTAATGAAGGGATGATTAGTACAATAATACACACTTTTTAAATGTGTATTTCCACTAGTTATCTATCACCATGTCTCAGATGTAGTTGCAAAGTATTTGTACTTGATATTGCTTATTTATGACATCCCTTCTAGGTTCAAGGATGTCCTTTTCCCATTATCCCTCCCTTATCAGACCCATGTTTGAACATAATGCCCCATTTAGAATGCACCTCTTTATTTACCTTCTGCAACTTGAAAGTCTCCAAAGATTCATAGTTAGAAAAAATTCTGCTCTTAACCATATAACCTGCCACAATGGACAAAAATCTTTAACACTGTACTCATTCTCAACAGGCTCTTGCAAAGTGATCATTGGCTAACATTTCAGGCTATGAAAGACCCCAAACTTTTTGACCTACTTCACCTCCACATATCAAACAACTCAACTAATGCCTACTCCAAGTACATAAACTCCACATTTAGATCAACAGTACCTGCAAGTACATTGACTCATTACTTAACATGTTCCCTACCTTTAGAATCAACCTCTCTGCACATTAACTAGCACAATGTCCTGAAAACCTTTAAAGCAAATCTCAACAACTCAACAGATAACCATGAATTCATGCATAACATTCATGCTAATGATCTGCTATCCAGAGGGAACAAGGCTATCTTTATCATTACAGGATAGATATGGCTGTCCAGCACTAAGCTGAGTATAAGCAATAAGCCTATTAATCTAGTTAGAAACTGTTAGGGAATGTCATTAAAGCTATGCCTCACCATATTGCTCTATCACAATACTGGATGGAAGAGTAATTCAATATCAGATGTGCTAGGGGCATTCACATCTCTTTATTTCTCAATATATGGGTAAGATTCCACTCAAGGCTAGTATTAAATGGTTAAGGCACATTATCAAACCTAAATATTAGATCAAGTTTCAGATAAGGTTAGATCCCTACTGCGTTCACCAACTGCTATGGAAAAAATCATTAGTTATATTAGTAAGCCACAGCCACTAAGGCTCCTGGTTCAACTAGTCTGGCAGGGAGATTTGTAAAAAAATTACCAGCTCAAGAAACTGGTGTGCAATGCAAAGTGTACCCAACAACTTTGCTTGTGATGAATAGCTCCTTTCTGGAATCAAGTTTTGCTGATGAATGTATTAAATTAAGACACAAACCCCACCAAGCTTACTAACCACTGTTCAGTTTCATTGCTGAATGTAGAATATAAATTGTATATGGGTGTCTAGACATCAAGAATCAAAATTTGCTTGTCACTCATCTTTCAAAGAAAGGTAAGTGGGCTTTGTTCAAGGGATAAATGCTTATGATAACACTTTAACAATTGTCTTCCTGGTAAAAAGTATTCTGGAGAGAAATACAAGTTTGAGCAGCCCTATCATAAAGAGAAAAGCAAAACTGGGCAGACTAATCACTAAATGTAGAAAATGCATCTGATCTGGTAGGCAGACTATATGCATTTCAGGTGCTCAGGCAGAATAACTTACCCTCAATGAACATGGGTTCATTGAGGATGGGAAGATTATGTTAGTTTATGTCATCAAAGATTCTGTTTATGTGGGGGTTACAGAAGGATGCTTTCTTGCATCAGTTTTGTTCATATTGACCTCAGAACTACTTACTCCAACACAAGCAAGAACTCTTTGCAGATGAAAATGGAGCAAAGTATTGTTGGGTTTGCTATTTTTATTTGCAAATTGTCTCGTTCTAATCTTGAAAGACTCATTTAATACTGTGATTAAGATATATCAGGTTCTGCATAAATATGGTAAGCTTTCAGGCTATGGTATCAATATTTCTAAGTATGTCATTGAAGCTAAGCACTTTCTTTCTGTCCCATTTTACATATCAGATTAAATTTGAATGGGAAATGCAAAGTATCTTGTATTAAGTGGCCCACCTGGCATGGAATGTAGTAAAAATCGGAGTTTTAAGAATTAAAACCTTTCAAGGTGTTATCAATAATTCCCAAGTTCTTGGCAAAATCTTATATTACATATGGAACACAGGTTGGTTGTAATATTAAGATTTTATTTGCTTATTTAGTTATTAACCAGAGTAGTGCACTTATACATTGTGGACCCATTTCAGCCACAGCCCAGGGATTACAGCAGAAATGAGGAAATACAACAATACATTGTTAGGAATTAAAGCACTAGAATATAAAACAACAATAAGTCGAATGTAACACAATAATCTGTCACATGCAAGATAAAGTCCAATAATAAAGAAGTCGACATAATCTGAAAAATATAGTGATTACTAGAATTTATAATGCTAAAAGATGATTTTATGCCCCCCAAACTATATAGATTTTGGAAGGTTTTTCCTATTGCAATCTTTTAAAATAAATCAATAAATTCAGTCAATTACACTGAGGTACAGAGAACATCATCATAAGCAAAGGGTTCCCAAGGTTATACATTACCCAACATAAGCCTAATATTCTCGCTGTAATTGAAATTTAGCTTAAACCCAGCATAAACTGAGTGTATAAATATTTGTGACTTGATGAAGGATCAACAATAAAACATGAATAAATGCAAAGAAAACTTAGTAAGAAATATTTTAAAAGACTAAAAGTGATACTGAAAACAGCTCTGATATCTAGGAACAAACTTCAAGCTATAAACTAAATTGATCTTCCTGCCATAACTTACAGCTTTGGAGTGACTGACTGGCCCCAAAAGATAATGGATCAGTTGGGCAGGAAAACAAGAAAAATGCTTTATGTTTATGAAATGATGTATAAAAATTGGTCTATACCAAGATTATATAGTCCCCATTCTGAAGGAGGAATGGGCCTCCTCAAATTGATTACATGTATAGATCTGCAGTCGTAGGGCTGCATACATATTTGCTCTCCTCACAAGATCCAAACATAGTGAAAGTTTTAAAACATGAAGAGAATAGGTCTAAGATGACTTCCATTCTTAGTTTAACCGAAGCATATTGATATGAAGCAGGAATGAAAATCAAACCAGAAGTAGATAAAAATCAGGAAACAGCTGAATGCACAAAAAAAAAAAAAAAAAACAATATAAGGTGAAGGATCAGATGAGAAGGCAATAAATGTGGTTGCAAGTACAGAAAAACTCTTGGAACAACCTCATATTGATCAGAACTGAATGCAGGAATGGTTAAGAAGAACTGAATTTAAACCAAAAGATGAAAGGTTAGTATTGGCAGCCGAGGCTAGTGGACTACATTCAAGCTGATTTACAAAGTCCATTGAATGTGTGGGAAAAACAGACAAATACAGGTTTTGTGAAACAGAACTGGAAACAGTTGCACATCTTGTTGCTGGTTGTGACATATGAAGGACTGTATACTGAAAGGCATAATAATGTGCAAGGCTGTTTCATTGGGGATTGTACAAGTATTATAATACTGAAGTAGCTGAGAAGTATTGGAAACATGAGCCACAAAGCATTATAGACAATGATGAAGTTTATATCACATGGGATCACCCATTACCGACAGTTCAAAAAAATAGATGCGAGGAAAATCAGATATAGTAGTCCATGAAAAGAAGACAAAAGTAGCATTGATCACTGAAATTGCTACATCCAGTGACTACAATATCTTACATGCAGAGAGACACAAAATCATAAAATACCAGGATTTACAGGCAAGGGAAATGTGGAAGAAGGATACCCAGATAGGTCCAATAGTAGTAGGAGCAATGGGTCTTAAAAAATGAATTTACAATTGTATTTAGATATGTTGCTGATACATATAATTCCATATGAATTGCAGAAGGAGGCAATTCTGGACACATTGCAGGTGCTGTGAAGAGCACTTCTGGCTAACATCAAAGACTGAAACAATACCAATTTCATGAACGTTAATCATACTTAGGACAGGTGTCTATTCTCAACATGGTGTTACAAAACACTAAGACCTAAAGACTTGAAGAAATTAAATCAGACATCTCACACAGTTACTTAAACAGCATGTTTATAAAACAACATGCAACGTTTCCAAGTCTAATACAGAAGTGTTCATTGCTAACCTATCATCTATTATTTGGAGCATCCAAAAATCCTCTACTTACAGTAGATGATGCTGTAAATGAATTAAATACAACTTTCCTGAATATCCTAAATAGCCTTGCACCTCCTAGAAGAAACAGACTGAAAACAAATAAAGCAATATGGCTATCCAAAAAGAGTGTAATGCTAATGCAGGATAGAGGAAAAAGCATGGAAAGATTGGCAAAAATATGAAACACCACAATATCTTAAAAACTGCAAAATGCTTTGCAATTGTACTAAAAAGAAAATTAATGAGGACAAAAATTATACTATAATAACTTTCAGAATAATAGTAAACACAACACTAAAAAAGTCTGGATAGCCATTAAAGAAATCTTGCATCCCAGCCATAAATTCAATCCTAATCTCTCTTCCAAAAATGCATCACTTGAAATCGCAATACAGTTCAATTCACATTTCATAGACAGTATAGCATCTGTAACCAAGGATTCCTCAACATCTAATCCTAACCCTGCCCAGCAACCACATATCACCACATCCACTTTCATCTTCAAACCTGTGCTCACATCCTGTATAAAACTACTCTTAAACAAACGTATACCATGCTGTACTTTAGCTGATGAACTCCCAAGTGAATACCTTAAAACAGCAACCAATAGCATTGCCTACCCTGTCTCAATCCCTATAAATAGGTCAATCCAGGAATCCCATATTCCCTCTTTCAGGAAAAAGTCACACATTATCTGCACATATAAGGAACTTCAACAAACATTACTAACTTTAGACTTATAGCAATCTTATCCCCCCTCTCCAAAATACTTGAAAATATATTAAAAAATAATAGCTAAATTATTTCCTGCAGGAAGAATTCCTGTCCCCCACACAACATGGCTTCTGTCATTCCCATAGTTCTAACACTGCACTTCTAACATATATAGTTGCTGTCAGTAAAGCTAGTGATAATGAAAAAACTAGTCTAGACTTGTCTAAAGCCTTTGACACAGTTTGTCACAGCAAACTTCTACTTAGAATGTCTTCATTAGGTCTCTCTCTGCCCACCCTTCTTCTCATCCAATAGGAGTCAGTAAAATGGGACTCCTAACTTACAACTCATGCTCAACCCTAAAAAAATACTGCTTTTTTCTCCCAAGTCCCTCTACCATGAAAAAACAAAATTTAAAGTCCTCCCTCTTGATAATACAGCCATTAAAGTCTTTTCTCATAGTAAATTATTAAGGATGGGACTGGATGATAATCTTAAATTTGACCTACATATACAAAATTGCACAAGAAAAACTCATCAAATATTATGGCTGTTTTATAGTGTAAAAACGTTCTCACCAACATAACTAAAGCTACACTTGCAACTACTTATCTTCTCCCCACACTATTTTATAGTGCTCCAACCTTCAGACATCACAAAAGTCAAAACTTGAACAATGCTCTATAACAGTTGCTAAATTTGCAGCAAATACCCCTTTCAGAAACCACCATCGTATAGCACTAAAAAGCCTAAATTGTATAGAACTACAGTTTCTTACCAACAATAAAATTATCCAGAATCCATCAGCTTGTCTGACACTAAATAACACTCTACACAACTATGTTCCTAGTCGGTCATTATCATCCAATGACCAAAAACCCCTGTCTGTCCGCAAACCTATCAAATCTGCTGGGCATTGTTTCTACTCATACCATGTTGCTAAGACCCAGAACTCCTTATTTCTATCCCTCAGGTCAATACCATCCCCCCATCCATCAAAAAATATTCTGAAAGACTTCCTAGCCAAAAACTGGCTCTTTTCTTGCTCAACACCAGGATAAACTATACCACTAAATATGGGCAAATACCTAGTCATACCTTACACCTCCTTATTCTTCCGTCTTCACTCACTTCATTACTTCTATCAATTTCTCTCCCCAACTTTCTCTGTAAATATACCTTTATATTGTAATTCCTGTTTGTATTATACTAACTTAACTTCAATTTCTCTATAAATGGGGTAACATTTTTCTTAACTGTTAAATCATTGTCATATATCCTGTATCTAGTCTTAACCAATGTTTTCATATTATGTCTAATTTGGTATAATTATTTAAAATAATTATTTTTAAAATGTTTTGCAGTACTTTGGAGTTTTTCTCCCCGGTCTCTGCTGAAAATGGGCTCCTACCCAGCCAGACTTTCCCCATAAACAAATGTCAATAAATAAATAAACACCTCAACAACAAGGACATTTCTCCATTCCTTATTTAAGACTAAAAAACCAGGCCTGCATGCCAAAGCTGCAATACCATGGTGTTAAGTCTCGCTCAAAGACTTTTGGAATTAGTACAAGCTAAACTCTTGCTCTGCTCATTGAAGTTGCTCCCCAACGGTAACAGAATCAGAAATTGTACTGTGCAGCTGACTACAACAGTGACTTTAGGTCTCTAGGAAAACCTTGTTTACTTTAGTACTTCACAATAAACTGTATCACTTTTATGATGCTTAAATGGTTCAATAACAAAACAGTCACTTGGAAATAGGATTCCCTGTTTTTTTTTTCCTCTTGATAGTCTGATGAAATAAATCTAATTCATAAAAAAATACTAAACTTAATATCCCCTACTCTTTCCCAGTGACTATTGAACCCATAAGGATGTTATCCCCAAATGCATGCTGTCTTCTCCAAAATTATACACCAACCAATAAAAAAAAAGCATAGAAAAATCAGCAACAAAATACCTCAGATGACTTTACATAACCTAAACCAGAGTAACTCTCAATCCCTTCACAAAAACCTTTCAACAAAACATATTTACTGTTGCATTTAATACTATCCAACAGAGGAAAGAGTCCATACATACAGGCCACTGAAATCAACAGAAAAATAAAAGTAGTAAAATGTATTCCACTCATCACACAACTTTTCCTTTTCTCTTATATTATAAATATGTCAGGGACACAAGGATAAAACTGTGCAGCCATCTACCTGATAAATAATATATATATATATATATATATATATATATATATGTGTGTGCGTGTGTGTGTGTGTGTGTGTGTGTGTGTTATCTGATGCTGTGAGAAGGCATGTATATAAGTCCTGAAGTCTAAAGTATTAGAGTATGTTTGGCCTGGGTTTCCTCAAGAGAGGATGAGTCCTTTCAATACCTGAATCAAAAAGGAACTGGTTTCAGCTGCAGTGGGCTGTAGCAAGAGAAAGCTTTTGAAAATAGCTAGGATATAAATATTCTGAAATGAAACTAATCCCTGCTATGTAGCCTGAATGATAAATCAGGTCTCTTGAGAAAATTGCTGTTTCAACAAGTTAGATTCTGTATTGAAATTTCAGCACTTGAAATGCTGAGAGCTGACATGCCGAAAAAAAGAGACCAAAAATACAGGAAAAGAGCAAATCTCTAAAATCACTCTTTGCCTTAAAACATTTTTTGGGGGAGCCACCAGCTCCTCAACCCCCATATGGGGGACAAGCCACCCTCCCATACCTCCCAGACTATATATACCAACTCTGAGATTGCCATACCACGGAGAAAATAGAATATTCTGAGAAATGGCATGTCAGACTTAGTATATGTGAATCTATTCTTTCAGCTGTTCAGTCTCTGTATTTTTGGGACTTGCTCTAGCAGGTCATAATATTTCAAATGGTTACCAAGAAATGATCATTTGTCAAAGTGCTGAGAAAGGTAAAGGAAAATAATCTTGGGAAGACTGCTTCTCCTGCCTAAAGGAAGAGAACTATTTTCTTTAAAAATTCAAGGTCTAAATGCACCAGAAGTGTGGAGATAGTTTACAAGACTTTATTGTCCTGGTTGTAAGGTACTATGCTAAGAAAAAAAATGGAATTTCTTCCAAGGGATTGTAAGTAACAGCTGCATTGTTTTTTTAGTTAAATGCTAAAGTTACAGAAATTCCTTTCCTGTTTTGAAAGATTCTTTTTTTTTTTTTTGATGGGGGGTTTGGCTTGTGTAAATGAACTGTGTTGTTTAAAAACATATGAACTACAGACATATATTTCTTGCAAGAGCTAGGTGTAGTAAATTAACATTAATTTTGTCATGCATAGCATAGATACTGGGAAGTAAAACACTTTCCTTGCTCAACAAACTCAGATTGTACTGCAACTGAGGAATACAGAGAAAGCTACTGAAGCCTTTAGTGCATTGTTGGGTAAGAAATATCTAAATTAACGTTGCAGGCCCTACTCAGCCTTCTTGAAGAACACCTCAGTGTGCTTGACGTATTCATGCAAAAATATTTGATGGCTTAAAACTGATGCAAAACAACAAATGGTCATCCAGGCCCTGCAAGAAAACTCTGTACACTAAAAATATAATCAGGGAGCAACCAGCAAGACTCCTGCTTGAATCAAAGATGATAAGCTTTAGCTGCTTCATCCAAAAATGAGCCCCACTAATGACAGCACAGCCTCTTTTCTGACCTTTGAATGGACTGCTGACAGGAAGTGACAGATGCTGAGTGGTTTAGGCTAAAATCATCATTCTTGAGTGCAACATCTCATAAAGTCTATTTTGGATCTTGAACCTGCGTGAGCTAATGACTATCTGAAACTGAAAGTAGAAATATGTTATGTGTTCAAAAGTCATTTTATTAACCTGTACCCAAAGATTCTATAACTTGTCACAAATTTCTCTCAAAGCTGAATGTTGCCAAATATTACCCATCTGGTGTGGAGGTGGCTAAAACTAGAGGAGAACCTAGCACCCCAGTTTATAGAACTCATCTGAAGGAATAATTTTTTGAGGAGTTTGCCATTGCCAGTAATCTGTGGGTAAGGCTGAGTAATCCAACCTTTGCAGAATAGTTGATCAATTTGAGTGAATGATGTATGGTAGCTGGTAAACTATGACAAATGTCTGGAGATTGTTCAGGGCAACTGAACTCCCAAAAGAATACTCCAACTGGAAAGACTGTTCTAAGGGATAAAGTACAGGGAAAGAGGAATTTGCCATTTCACAGTCACAAAGATTATGCCAGGCAACACATACTTGGAGATGTGAATTTAAACTCATTGGGAAATCTGTGTTTTAAGTGTTCTGTGTTTAAACACACTGCTAAAACATCCCATTAAATTTTGCGTTCTGAAGTGGGATGCATTCACCTGCAGGGAGGCATATTCAGATGGTGCTGAACTGGCTACCTATTAATAGTACTCAAGCACAAATCCAAAAATGTGGCACACCGTTTGATGAGTAGAAACACTGCTTGATTCTGGAAGTATGATCATAATAATTAAACCTTTAGTGAGTGATAGTAAAGTAGACTCTGAGAAAAATTGAGATTACAAGAGACAGTCCTGGAAATTCCATTATGTTTTGCATTCCAGTAGCAATGCTAGCATTGCATTGTAGTAATACTAAGACTCCTGCATGAGATTATTTTGAGGAGAGATATTTACCAGATCCTTGATTATTGTACATGTATGAATAATGTGTCACAATAATCCACAGAGGGTAGGGATGGTGGTGAGAAAAACCTCCCACCTCTGAAACAGACTTAGAGGATACCAAGAATGATAGAAAACAACATATACCCCTCCATATTAGTATGGTATGCTTAAAACCAAAATGAATGACTACACTAAGAAAATGAGAGCAATGAAGCCCTGAGTGACATAAATACTACAGAAAAAATACAGATAAAGCCCAGGCAATACATGGGCTAATTGTGTTACCACATAAGCCCCTCACATTTCCCCATTTTGAAGAAATTATCTAATTTACTAGGTTGACAAGAAAGTGGAAAGGTTAGCTAAAGTGTTTTGTTACACTTCTCATACATCTCTGTTTTACAGTTAATTTCATTTCTGGATATGCCACTGATGTTAAGGCTACAAATGGACTGAAAACAAAACAAAAATTGTGTCATGCTTTTAAATGTTTTACTTTCATTATTGACTTATTTATTTGTTCTTATGACCACACCCACAGTGTGGGTGCTGGTTCTGTGCAATTTGCATGCATTTTACATGAATCTGTGCAGAGAGGAAACCCTATCCTACTAGAAATCAAATTCTGTTAATTGATGTACATATTAGCTTCTGAGACATTCGTATGCCATATGAGTGATACAGTATGAGTAACCGTATCCCAGACTGCAACCTCTCATATCTTTTTTTAAAATAATTTTATTAGTTTTAATAAAAGAAATTCATAAATCAATCACATAAATTAACATATAAGTATGAATACAGAGATTGTTACATTCAAAATTCAATTAAATATATAAAAGAGTTAACAAAATAAACAAACAGAGGTATTTACAAAGACATCCATTAAACTTTGCATCCATGTGAAGAATTGAGCAATATTAATTAGGTATCACATATTATTCAAAAGGACTGAAATGATTTATTGTGTTGATACATTCTTTACCAACAAATTTTGCAAGTTTATCCACATATAGTAGTTATAGGTCTTTCTAGATGTTCTAGAAATTATGGTTCTAATTTGTAAACCGCATACTTCAGTTAACATATTTTTAAACTCAGTGAAAGTGGGAGGGAATTCAGATATCTAGTTTTTAGTTATACTCTTTCTGGCCACCACCAGTATTGCCCAGAGCAAAGGATATTTTACTCTTTTAAGGTTGTGTGGTGCAGGTGTATTGAAAAGCACTAGAGATTTATTAAGAGTAAAATTATCCATAAATAAAGCCTGTAATAGTTCATTTACTTGTTTCCAAAATGTTTTAATGTCCGGGCAGTCAAAAAACCTATGAGCCCAATCTATGTTTATATCTGACCTGCACTTATTACAGATATTTTGCCTCTTGTTAATTTTATTCATTCTTTGAGGAGTATAGAAGGATCTGTGCATAAATTTCCAGGAATATAACTTCCATTTAAGGGACAAAGTTGTTCTTCTTGTTGATTCAAGTATATTTTGGTCTTGGTTACTGGGATATTCATTATTAATTGTGTGAAAATAATTGCAATAACTTTCTGGACATCCAAAAGTTTAATCTCTAATAGTCCTAAATATAAAAGAGAGTTTACCAGAAAAAGTTTGTTTATGTTGAAGAATAGATTGAAAATATTCTAATAAAATATATGTGTCATTTTTACCTGTTGGGGATACTACATGTAGTTTATTGTCAGTGTATAGTTTAATAGTTTGTATGTCTAACCATAGCGATTTATCTAGCTGAAATTCCTGTATTATTTGATCGACTGTTTTAGGTTTATTCTTTGAAATCAATTTGAAACCAAAACTTAAGATTGCTTTGTGTAAATTATGCAATTTTGTTTGAGACTGATGTTAATAAATATTCTTGTGTAAATGCTATAGGGAACAAAAGGAAAAAAACACTCCTTGTATCTGACATGCTTACATACAAAGTTTCTAAAATTTGATAAGATGCTGTTGATATAGCTAGGAGGGTATTTGAGTGTTAAATGAGTGGTAAAATAATCCTTTAATATCCATAACATTGGATTATTAATTGTTTCTAACTTATATGGTTGAGGATTTATTATTGAAATCATAGCCGAAGTTTCCCAAAATAATTTCCACTTAGCTGAATATGTTGTATCAAAAAGTTGTGCTATTGTTCTAATCATAGAAGAGTTTGAATATAGAATCAGATCCGGGAATGCTACTCCACCTTTTCTCCAACTATTAAGATGGTGCTTGAGAGCTATTCTTGATTTTTTAGGAAACCATAAAAAACTTAACATCAAAGAATTTAGTTTATTAAGTAGGATTTTATTAGGTAGTAATAAGATGGATTGAATAATGTATGGAATTTTGGGAAGTATTATCATTTTATGATTATTAATCTTTCTTCAGTAGTGAAAAACATTGTATTCCATTTCAGTATTAAAGTTTGTATATTTTCATAACGTTTATTGTAATTTAATTGAATTATTGTTCTCAAGTCCTTAGCTAAGATAATTCCTAAATAAGTAATTTGATCCGTATTGGATTTATGTTTTTTTTGTCATCAGTTTTATTTATATTTGTATTGATGTATTCAGGTAAAATCTTAGTTTTATTATCATTGACTAACAATCCAGACATATTTTGAAATAACATATATAAATAAAGAAGTAAAAGAGCGGTCACTTCCCTTAGTGGTAATTAGAACATCATCAGCAAAAAGTTGAATTTTGGAGGTTGTTTCCTTATAAATCTCAAATCCTTCTATATTTTTGTTATTTCTTATATTGTTAGCCCATGGCTCCATTATGAGAGTGAATAGTAAAGGGGAGAGGGGACAACCTTGTTTAGTTCCTTTTATAATAGGCATTTTGGTTGAAGTATATGACCCTATTTTGATGTAAGCTAAAGCTCCTTCATATAATTGTTTTAATAGTTTAATAAAGTTATCTGAGAAATTTAAACATTCTAATAACGTGAATAAGTAATCCCAATCAATTGAATCAAATGCTGAATTTATATCTGGACTTATTAAAGTTAAAGTCTTCTTTTTTCTTTGAGCGTAATCAATTAAAGCCAACATTTGTTTAATATTGTCAAAAGTACTTCTGTTAGTTACAAAACCAGTCTGATCATCATCTGTTAAATGTATTAAAAATTTCTTTAATCTGTCTGAGTATATGTTCATGAACATTTTGTAATAGCCTCTCACATCTTGAACGATTTCCTTTCATCCTTTGCAAGGGCAAGTAACTAATGTTCTATCAACAACAGCCAAGCATTCCACAGTCATAGAAGATTTTAACATTCTGTTTGTGCACCTTCCCCCTATGTGTCATAGACTGCACCCATATTGCAAACTATTGTCCCCACATCTTTATGGTAGTAGGCATATCAATCATAAGGAGAAGCATTCAGCTAACTGCCAGACTATGTATGCAGTAAATGGCAGTATCCTACCAAAGTCAGCAGTATTCACTGGCAGTGTCAATGATAGTTTTATATGGAAGAACATTTCTGAAGGACACCTTATTGGTGACTAAACAAGTGAGCATTAATGCTGTCTTCTTGTTAATTACATTTATGACTATGTGTTATGGGTGACAGCATGTATCCCATGGAGCCCTGCCTCATGACAACTATTACTACCCTCAGTTACCTGCAGGGGAAAACGTCAATAGCATGCATGGACTGAGCAGGGACAAGAGCATACCTTTTAACTGTCCAGATTTTTCCAGAATATCCAGATTTTTGCCTCATATTTTTGGTCTGTTCCTCATAAAGTTTGTGGTTTTCAGGTAAATCATTGAAGACTGAAGTCATTAAAGAATGACAGACAACTGAGATACAAATGTCAAAAAATGCATTCTAATGCAAACCTTGTTATTCTATCAACTTTCTATGTTTATAAGAGCAATATTTAAAAACTGACCCTACATTTGGGTCTTTGTCCCTACAGTATTTTTGACTTTGTACAGATTTCTTGAGGTTAAGAGATGTGGATGTGAGGAATAAGTGCATGGATTACAGGAATCCCAGGTCCCAGTTCAAGTGTTTGGACACATCCAGGGATGCTCTGTAGTACAGATCTTAGACAACATTGCAGATAATAAGTATGTGAGTGATCCTGCAGAACATGATAAAACCTAGCACAATGGTCTTCCAGTCTGAGGAGTTGGATGCCTAACCCAAAAACCATGGACACATGAACAAGACCTGTGGTGAAATGACAGACATGATGGCATTGAATCACCTGAGGAAAATGTACACTGGGATATCATCTGCATTTAGTCATAGTACGTCTGTACAATAGTAATTGAGTAATGTCTGATATAAAATGGTATGTCATGGTATGATACACATACAGAGCACAGGGAATGTATGATGTCCACTGCAGTACAGATGCTATGACAACATGTCTGTATGTGTGTGGGGGGGGGGTAGGCTTGTTATAAATTTGGCTCTATTGTTGTAACATTCTTCAGTTTGGTCTATTTGTATTTTTTGAAGGTTAGTAGGTTAGTCAGTATCCATGAAGCATAAAGATGCGTTGCAAGAAGCAGTGTTTGAGCTGTTTGTAATTTAACTTGTGGTATTAGATTTGGCTTTTTTGTATAACTTCCAAGTTTTTTTTTTCTTCTATTATGTATAGTTTATGTGATAGTCAAACTTATTTGTCCATCTGCCATAACTCCTGTAAGTTTGGAATGGTTGCCATGTTCAATAATGATATTAATTGTGATAATGTCAAAAGTTTTACTTTCATACACATTGTCTGCTGCAGCTAGCATAAAAGAAGAGGTAAAAATCAGCTAGCCATTTTTGCATATTTGCAAAAACAAGTTATATTTTTTTGTTTCTTGGAGTATAGTAGGGGTTTCAGCAACAGATAAAAAAGAGTCTTATGCATATACTGTGATGGTAACATCTGTTGCTATTGTGGGAATGTTGTTAATAAAAACATTAAAATGAAATGGGTGAAGGATGGAGCCTTGAGAGATCCTTGCATTGATGCAGAGAAATAACAGGTTGTTGTCGTTCCACTTTAAAATGTTGATTTATATTAGAGAGGCAAGTACTGAACCATTTCAAAGTGTTAAGAGTTGAGTCCAAGAATGGTAAGTCTAGTTAGGAATAAATCATGAGCAACAGCATCAAATGCTATAGATAGATCTAGGAAGACTGGGGAAATAAGAAGTTCACTAATTAAGTCGGTGCAAATTGAGTTAAGGAAGGTTAGAAACATTGTGTTAGTGCTGTGCTCTGGACAGAAACCACTCCGCGGTTGTTTACAAATACATTACTCTAGGATTTTGGATAGCTGTGACAGAATGGCTATGTATCTGAAGTTAGTTAAGGTGTGATCATGTCCTTTTTCCACAGTGTCTGAACATGTTGTTCTTGTATAGACCTGCCTACTAGTATTGCTGTTAGATGTGCAATAATACTCAATAATTCTTGAAGGGATGTTGTCTGGTTCAGCTGTTGCTGGTTTTAGTTTTGTGCAGTAAGGTTCTAATCTGTTCTGTAGACACTGGCAGCAGTTTAACTACCTTCATTTATAGATGGCTTACACGTTGCAGTGTTGGTCTGTTGTGGACCTAGTGGTTCTTATCTATCCACATAAAATGAGAATTAAGCTTGTAGGCTGTAGTATAGCTGTGACAGGGGTTTTAATGGATGCTTTTTCCTGGTTTACCGTTTAATTAAAATGTTGGTGGCTTGTCAGAACTGTTTTGTATCAGTGCCTATTGTTTAAGAAAGCATTTTTTTCTTTTTGTGATAGCATGTTTTACCTTGTTTCTGTCACTTCCAGGTTTTGTAATGTCTGTGTTGTTTGTTGTTTTTTTCCCAGTTTTCTAAGCTTTATCCCTGTCAAACATCACTCATTTAGTTTCTGCAGTTAACCATAGGGCATGTGGGGTTTTAATTTTTAGGTTCATAGGTAAGTACTAGGCAATCAGTCTGCAGACCATTTCAAGTCTGGCCAAAAACCCTATTCAAAATTTCACTTTAGCCTCAAGGAGGGCAAAATAAGGTAATCCAGTAGAGAATATGAGGCTGTCCATCCAATTTTCTAGGTTTGCCTTGAAGATGGCAAGGGTGATAACTCTACTTGATATATAGTTCATGTGTGTTCCAGAGATGAGGGATACATTAGGATATGAATCTATCATGCTAAAGTGTCTTATTCATCTGCTGATGAAGGCTTAGTTTCTATAACTAAGTATTTGATGTGCCATTAGCTCAGTGAAGGAATAGGAGATCAAATAAGATTGGATCTTTCATGGCATGAAAAGCTAGACATAGATCTCCATGGAGAAGTCTGTAAGAGGCTGAGTACAGAGAAAGAGCTTCCAGTCTCTCCAGATTAACTAAGATTTTTAAAGCCTCTGATCTTTTTAGTTATGAATCTCTGAGTTCTCTCATGTTGTGTGATATATTTAGATAAACACATGCCAAAAGGTGCATTATATTCAATAATGGGTCTGATAAGATATGAGTATAGGGGAATTAAGACTTCTTTGGATCTAGTGGAGATGTATTGGAAAATTAAATGGGCCAGATAAAGGCTTTCCAAGCTACTCTGTTGACATGATGATCAAATGACAAGGAATTATCAACAAGAGTACCTAGGTCCCTTAAAACAGTGTCTGAGTAGAGGGGTGCATCTGCTATACAGTAGGTGAAACTGTTTGGTTTACCAAAATGAACTATGATACATTGTTTACATTTAATTTTCCTTGTTCAAGTTGATAACATGGTCTAAGCCATGTTGGACCAATTGTGACTCAGTCAAAGATAAAATAACAACACCCAATTTTACAATCATCTGCAAACTTGGTTAACCAAAGGCCAGAAGTGCTGGCCCCAAGGTCTGAGAAATAGATGCCAAATTTGCAGAGGACCCAAAACTGAGCTTTGCAGTACGCCATTGATAATTGCTTTGCTTTCAGAAGTGACACCCATTACTCTAATCACATAGGTTCTGTCAGATAACCAGTTAATTAGCCATAACACAATATAAGGATTTATATTCAGATTTACAAGTCTATCAATAATGCTTGCATAGGGAATAATGTCAAAGGCCTTGGCCAGGTCTAGGTATGCTGTATGCACTGTATAACCACTATCCAATGCTTCAGTTACTTTTTCAAAGAAATGAACAAGGTTAAAGAAACAGGGCCTTCTTTTGATAAAGCCAAAACTGCTGAGGGTCCAGGGTTGAGAGATTTTTAATGTCCAGATTAATAAGATCTAAGATAATGTACTCCATAGCTTTACATATGAGGCTAGTGAGATTAATGGGTTTGTAGTTACCAGGGTCCATGGTTGGGCCACCCTAGTGTACTGGCATTACAATAGCTGTTTTCCAGGTTTCAGGACTGCAGTGGAGAGACTAATATTAAAAAGTTTAAGTAGGGGGTTCAGAAATACTATATTTGGCACTGATAATCAGGCAACCTGATATGTTGTTAGGTTCCATGGGTGAAGTATTCTTAGTTTTTGAAAGGGCTTGTTCCATAGTAATTAAAGGGGGTGGCTGGGATTGTGGTATCTGTGGGATAGCTATAACTGTGGGTGGAGTAAAATTTGCAGTAAATTTGTTAGCTAGGATATTAGGTATGCCATTTGGGTCAGAGAGTATAGTATTATTGTGGACTAGCTGAAAACTGTTGGGTGTTAGTTTTTAGCTTCCTGACACAGTTAAGGAAAGCTTGCAGTTATTTTTGATTTTCATGGCTGTTTTATCTTTATACTCAGATTTGTGCTACCTACTGGTTCCCTGAAGCTCTTTGTTAGTTTTTGCAAGTGTGTTCTTAAGGAAGATAGAATGAGACCTCTTATAAGCAGTAAACAGTTTCTTTCTTTTATTATGTAATTTATTTATAGAGGTATTCTACCACTGGAGTTTGTTTTCCCACTTTATTTGTTATGGGTAGGGACTACCTTATCAATACAACTATTTAAGTGGGAATAGAAGTCAGCAATATTTACAGTGGAAGTAATACAAGTTGTAAAGGAAAAGGTCACTAAATTATGGTTTGATTTAATAAGGCATGATGATACATATGAAGCTGTGCAAGACGGGCCATATTTGTGAGGACTAGATCCAGGATATTGGGGCCCCTAATAGGGTGGTTAAGTATTTGTGAAAGAGACTTAGCATTTATAATGTCAAGGAAGTGCTGGACATGCTGGCCACTGGCAGTGTAGGTCTTTCTTTTATGTAAAGGTGCTACGTAGTTCAGAATAGCTAAGAATGCTTGATTGAAGAAGGTCAGTGCTTGTTCTAAGGGTAAATGTCTTAGATTGATCCAATTACATAGACAGGGTAAATCATTAAATACTGTTTCTTTAAACTGTTTTCTTTTAATCTGGATAGAAATAAATTAGTTATTTTATTTTAGTGTGCTTTCATATTATGAGCATTGGGTTTTAGTCACTTATTGTGTCTGTGTGTGGGGAGGGATACCTGATGAATGATTATGTTTAACATTAAAGGTCTGATTATAGTCAAGTATGCTCTGTCTGCCTGCAATTATATCAGTTCCAGTGGGTTCAGTTATTATCTGTGTTAAACCAAAGAATCTGATGGGTGGTAGAGACTTATTTGGAGTTTGATGGAAGAAATCTTTTGTCTACTCAGTATTGACATCAAGAGTTAAAGTACTTTGTTTACTTGTTTGGCTTTTGTTGTTATCCAGGAGAAAGTACATTCTATAAGTTGCTACTGGATTTAGTGAGAGGTAGATGTTGCTATGAACAATTGTTATAATGAGTTTAGTTTGATAGTTGCTAGGAACATTTCAGATTGCAGGGTGTGGTTTGTGGAAAATATGGACATTTACATTGTTTGTGAATAGATTTGCAATGCCTTCACCTCTTTAAGTTAGACTGTCTGTCCTGAGTATCTTATATTCTGGAGGGAATTTTTGCTCATCTACATACCAGGCTTGAGCCAAGATCCTGTTATGGTTAAAATCAGGTTTATAGTGTTAAGTTTAGGCATACAGGTTGAGTTTTGAATATTAAGTTTAGGTATACAGGTCATCAGTTTTGCTACAGATACATTTTAGATGGTATATTTTAGTCCATTTTTGCTGTTTGAGTTAAAATAAGGTAGAACAGGATTAGGTTGTATGTCACCACAGATTGTGAGCTCTATGGCTGCTAGTGAGTATCACTGTAGTGGAGAAGATATTAGCTTATTAATCAGTAAGCCTTATTTTATGCAATATGATTTCTACATGAGACATTTATGTTTCATTAAGGCAAAAGTGATAATGGCTTTGTATAGTGGTATTCAACTGGGTCTCATTCTGATGATGGTTGTGATCATATAAATGGTCAGATAATTATTAAAGTTTTGGAAAGGAAGTGGTATTTGATAGTTTGTGACAATAATGCACTCCTGAGTGTGCTGTCCTTATGATGAGATGCTAAACCAAAGCCACATCCACCTGATTTGATGGCAAAAATGGATGATAAAGATAGTCAAATAACAAGGGCATAATGAGTAAGCTTCACCTCTGCAGGCACTCATTGGACTCCACTGGAATACATATTTGTAAAGACTTGAACATGCATCTTCACACATGCTACATGTACTTGTTTGAACAGTGTATCCATCACAGTGCTATACAACATCCAATGTTATTACACAACTAGCTGAATTTTGTGGCCAGGGTACAATCACCAGTGATACTTGAATGGCATGTACATAGGGTATACATCATTGGGAAAACTCACAAATCCAATATAATAATGTTATGTTGTCAATGGTTAAGGAGGACACTAACATCAGTGATACATATGGCCGTATGTTCTCTGAGCTAGAGTCAGACATCCAAGAGAGTGAAATTAAATGGGTTCTAGAAAGTCTTCCTAATAGCAAAGCCACAGAAAGTGATAGATTTCCAACTAAATTGTTTAAAATCCTGTAAAATGTATTGTTACAGAGTTGATTAATTTGCCATAAAATTTGGAAAACACAGCTGTGAACTCTGGATTGGAAGAGGTCAATTATATTCAACTCCCCTCACAAAAAAACAATGCGGAAGAGTGCTCAAATTATCAAACAGCTGCACTTGTTTCATATGCTAGCAAGGTATTTCTCAATATCCTGCAAGCTAGACTTCAGCAGTGTATTAACACAGATTTGTAGATTAGTACTGGGCTAACTGCCCTTGTGGGCCATTTTAAGCTTAGCCAATTACCCCATAGGAGAATCAAACCTTGCACCTTGTGTCTGTAAGATAAACATCTTAACCATTATGCCAACCACCCCCCTTGGAACTACCAGATGGCTTTAGAAGGAGCAGAAGAACCAGAGATCAAGCTTCTAACATCCAGTGGATAATAGATAAAGCAAGTGAGTGCCAGAAAAATATTTATCTGCTCTATTGACTATTCTAAAAAATGTGATTATGTAAACCATAACAAACTCCAGTATGTGCTTAGAGAAATGGGGCTGTAGTGTCACTTTATCTGCCTTCTGAGGAAACTAGTATGTAGGACAAGAAGCAATAGTAAGAACTGAATGTGGAATATCTGACTGGTTCAACATCGGGAAAGGTGAGTGACAAGGCTATATATTTTCATTCTACTTATTTAATATATAAGCTGAATCTCTTTTGAAATACTGCATTAGACAAATCAGGAGCTGGAATCAAAATTATCAGGAGAAATATTAGAACTAGGATGCCTGAAAACGAGGAAGACCTGAAGACCCTGTTTATGAAGTTGAAAGTCAAAAGTGTAAAAGTTATTTTACTGTTCAACAACAAAAAAATTGTCATCTACCTTACCAATTCTTGGCCAAGAGAGTGAGGGGCTCAAAGATCTCCATAGATGGAGATAGTACTTGCTTCTTGGAAAGAAAACTATGACAAATCTGGATAAGATTTTAAATTATAAAGCCATTATAAGCAAAGGTCTACCTTGTCAAAGCTATAGCTTTCTCATCTGTAACTTATGGCTGTGACAGTTGGGCTATAAGTAAGGCTGTACACTGGAAATGGGATGCTTTTGTGCTGTGGTGTTGGAGAAAACTTTGAAAATTCTATAAACTGTAAGAGGATCCAATCAGTCAAAGAAAAAAAACATACTGTTCACTGGAAGGTCTGATAATAAAACTAAGACTCAAATACTGTGGTTGTATAATGCAAAGAGAAAAGTCACTTAAGACAATGATACTGAGAAAGAATGAGGCAAAACAAAAATTGGTGGCAGTCTATGATGGAAATGCACTGCAACTTCAGTAATGAATATACATTTCTAAGAAATTAAGGAAGCAGCTCTTGACAGACACAGACAGGCATGATGTGCTAAAGTCCCTGAGGTCACAAGGAGCTTGATTGATGACTAAACAACAATAACATTTAATGTCAACTAATCATGTAGGTCATACTTACCCTGGCAATGTCTTAATGATGATGTACCTGTATTATGTACTGTGGCATAATGTACTTAGACATAAAAAGGAGAAAATCCAGGAAGTAATTGTGTCATTTTCTGACAATAAAACCCCTGAGCCTGATTTTCTATCTATGGAATTCTACTAACATTTTGCTAAAGACCTTAAGCCAAAATTACTAAAATTAGTAGCATATCTGGTGCTAACTAGAACCCTAACATATCTTTATTTTCAATGGTTATGCAGATCTTCACTGAAAAGCCAAAAATATAGGGCAAGAAATTGTCTAATTACATCATTTTGCATTATTAAATGTATATTACAAAATTATCTCCAAATTAATTAATTAACCAAACATTACTCCCTAAGATCATTACTCATTTGCACCATAAGTAATTTAGATTTATTTTTGGTAGAAGAATGTCAACTGCTAACCAAATATTGCAAATGATTCAACTTTTTCTTAGAGTAAAAAAAATATCTAAGTGCTGGATGTTGCTTTTTGCTTTTAAATTCCCAAAAGGCTTTTGATTCATTTTTTTGGCATTACAGAAACACAATCTTCCCTTCAACCCATTTAATGTACTTAGATCTCTTCAAACTAGCTGTTATTTTTCAAATTAATGGAACTTAATTTTTTTTTTACTCTGAAATTTTGTTCCAGAATAATAGCATTCAACAAGGATACATCTTGTCACTAATACATTTTCTTCTAGCTATTAATTCCATTCTAAAGAAAATTGGCCATAATCAAGTAATTTGTCCGATAAAGATCAATGATCATGTGATTAAATGAATTGCTTATGCAAATGACTTAAAGCTTTTCTATATCAAAGCTTATTCTTAATAAACTCCATTAAAGATGTTACCGATTATAAAATAGATTTCAATAAATCAAAACTGCTATTTATTTTTAAATTTTGAGCTGGCTGCTAATCTATTACAGTTGTACACTGAGTGAGGTTCCTGGGATGGAGCTATTTACGGGAAACAAAATATATTGCTACAGAATAGTTAACTCATTTATGGGGTAACACTATTTTTTCTTTTACTAGGAGGATAAATATTTAATTTAAAAATTTATATTCAGTAATCTTTTTTCACAAAATATGATAATTCTGCCTGAAGCAAACTGGTATAACAAAAGTAAAAAAATGTAGTCACTTTTTGGAGGTACAGCAGCCAGATTATACTATACTATACTATACTAGACTCTGCCCTTACTATAATACAAATTTCACAATAATACCTCATTAAGATGGAGACACATGCAAACTGATTGTTCAAAGCAACCAGCATGCATATTGTAAATCCAGTATTACTAATAAGAAGCCCAATCAACTGTAGCTGACAGTGGAGATTTTCCATACCTCCCAAACTAACACAAAAACATAAATAAATAGATGAGTAAATACAATGGTAAATGCTTAATAAATAATAAAACAAAAAAATGCACCTCAAGAAATATCAGATGTACAAGTAATTGTGTTTTCATCCAGTGCATCAGCTATTCTGTGAGGTGCATTTTTTTTTTGTTTTATTTCTCCCTTTAGTATCAGTCCATGTAAAGATCTAAAACACTTGATCAAGATATCTAAGCTGCTTTTGATGTGGTCTGGAGATCCAAAACTACACTGAAAGCAAGGTAAACAACAGGACTAGTTGCTTTAGGGATGTGTTGGGGAGCTTTCACTGAATGGCTGCCATTGCCCAAGCTGCTTTCTGTATTGTCTAAGGATCCAAAATGACTACCTGTGCCTGCACCTTCAGTTCCACAGACAACTGCAAAAAGATGTAATTATAAGAGGTATAAAACCTGCATTTCAGTGCTTTGTCATGTACATTACCTATGCATGGGCAAAAAATCATTCAGACTTTAGGAAAAAAGCGAAGATTAAATTCCTTACGTACAATGCCAGACTACTCAGCATGAGCACAAGTTCTTTCAACTAACTAAAAAGCTGGAGTAAACTGCTGAATAATGTTATATTTAACAACAAAACACCTCACAGACTTCAATGTTGGGAGTGCCCCTACAAGCAGCTCCATGGCATACCTTGCAACCTCTCACTTACTGAAATGGAGATATCTGTCACTGTCTAGTAACTTCACTCCACAATGATAAGCAAGCAAACCAAATAAAGAAAAGACCAGAAATATGAAGCAACCAGCTGCACATTTTAATAAAATCACACAGACATGGACTATTTAGATTAAACAAAAGGCAATTCGGCAGACACCAAAAAAAGACAGAGAAAATGACAACAATGTACTGTGCAGTCACAGAGCATGCTAAGTACATATGTTAACTGCCCCAGACCTTCAAAAGCCAGCGAAAGTGCATTAAAGTCCTTCTATATAATGTCATTATTTACAAAGGGTAAGACTTTATTTCTTAAATAATGTCATTGAATAATAACAATAATCCACTCCTGTGTGTGGGTAATGCACTATAAAGCCACAGTTGGCTTCATTGTCATAATCAAACCATACCAACTCTGAATAAATCCTGCTCTACCAACATCTAGTTGTGGATTATTGCTAAAATGATTTGCTTTCTCAAGTTGAAAAATATGACACTTACGTGCATTATCATTGTTTATATTCTAAACTGTTACTATTTTTGATTGATTTACTTTACTTTTGTATAGTTTGCAACCTGCATCATATAATAACTTACCTTGCAGAAACCCCATTCTTGGCCTTATTCTCCTACTTAATAGGGGAATATGATGGACTCCACTTGTTTGCCTTTAAAGAAATCAGTACTACTAATACTGTTACCTTTTCATTCCATACCAGTCAATTAATATTCCTGTTCAAAAACAGCAATGCAGCTTGCAGTGTAAAGTGATTGTTCACATTAGTATAACTGAAGTCTACAGCATATGATTTTTATAGTCCTTTTCAATGTTTACCATGTTGTCAGTGGCAGATTTGCCATCACCGTTCTACATAACTTCTTTTCATCACAAAGGCCTGATATATTTTTTGCCACTACTGTGTCTTGGTTTTTGTTTTCCTGTATTTTCCCTTTCCTTTTAATCATACAATCATCTGAATGCCTTTCCACACTACTTATATGCCTCATGGAATAGCAACTTGTTTAATAAATAAGCCCACTAAACTAAAGTGATTATTTTCAAAGTTAAGGCAAGACTACAGAGCTATTGGGCTGCTAAGAGTAACCAAGTGTGTAAGTGAAGACTGTCAGATTCAGGAACATGGAGGAATATTGGTAGTATTCTGCACTACACACCATATTCTAGAGAAAACAAAGTGACATGGATGGAGGGCACATTATCTGTGGTCATCAGATATGTGCTGTAAGTGAGCATACCTAATAAGACAGTGATGTGAACCATGGAGAAGCTATGAGTGAAGCAGAATCCATTTATGGCCTTGCTGAATACCAGTGCATGCTGGGAAAGGTCAAATACATCCTACTGTTTACTAGTCAGTCAATGCTGATGATCTTTCTTAGCAAATATCACACTTGGATGGTTAATTGGTGCCACAATCCACTCAGAAGTCTGAATCTTTTCTCTATCCTCTGTTGCTCTTTATTCATTATTTTATTAAACAGAAGCTTCAGGACAGTTGACCATGTGCACATCTTCTTAGTATTATGTTTATTTGCACTAACAGTTTCCTGAATTTTACAGACTCTAGTCACTCTGTTTATTGACCTTATAATCAGATAGTCCTGAGAAAGTTGTTTCTTCTTATAGTGGTACCATAATTATAGTTTTGAAACATCAGTTACACTTGATGAATGCTATATATCTAACATCTATCCTCCTATAGTCTACTAACCAGGATATGGCTGTGACCTGACTAATAACACAGCACACTGGAAAAGGCAGCCCTTTCCTCTGATGTGTTAATAATTTATTATGAGTGATCCCACATAATGGTATAACACAGTGCAACAGAGTAAGCTGCATGTTGTTGTGTCTTTCAGCTTTTCCCGGTTAGGGGTCGCAACAGCGGAACTCCGGTCCGCTAATGATTGGCAGTAGATTTTTATGTACCGAGTTGCCGGCCCTGATGCACAACCTTCAACTAAGGTACGCCCATTCACGCATGTCTCCACACAGAAGACACTTTAACTGAGAATCTAACAGGACAATGTCTTACTGTGAGGTGACAACACTACCGCTGCACCACCACCACAGTAACAGAGTAAGCTGCATACACTGTAAAAAAAAAAGGAGTGATCTTAGTAACTATGACAATAGCAGAATGAATGGGACTTTACCAATCGTGTACTGCCTAAGTGGCACAGGTGATCTGTCTAATGACACACAAAAGAGCAAAGGAGGATACAGTTTATGTCACTGATATTATGGGATGCCAGAGATCTTGCTTAATGGTTAATGGTTCAATATATTGAATATGGTGTTAATGGGAAAAGCCGAAAGAAGAAGAAGAAGGTGTTAATAGTCACTTAAAATTAATGTACTTGCCATTTCATGGAACAAAATGAAATAATGTTTGGGGAGCATATTACCTGTAGTGCATCAGATGTGCTGTGATTGACCATGACTAATGAGATAGTGAAATCAGGAATAACAAGGCTAGCAATGCAAATTTAGTCATAAAATTGTTTGTGGCTGTACAGAATGGCAATACATAGTGGAAAAGCTAGAACCTGTCCTACAGTTTTCTATTCAGCTGATGCTGATGAGCTTTCCTAATGCATACATCACTGAAACAACTGAGAGAGATGGCACGGTCCCTGTGTATGGTGCAGTGATCCTATAACTTCAATACTGCTGTTTATTAGCACAGCACAGTTGAGAAGGGAAGTACTTCATTTGGAGTCCTAACAAAGCAGTAAGATGCCCAACTGTGTGACACAGAGTTGAAGATTAACCAAATTTGACTACTGGCTTGGGATCAGGAAGAGTTAGTACAGGAAGGAGTGAGCACTCATACTGGCCATTCTGTGGGGGGGGGGTGGTCTCCATCAGCTAAAGTGGCTACAGGGACAAGAGTAAGTGGATGCAACATTCAAAGTGGATGACAGTAGCCCTTGTAGGTGTGTTTGGGGAAGGATAACAAGCATATGCCGGGGAGGACAGAGACTGCCCCTCTATTGATGCAGGTGTTTAGCACAGTCACAAGTGGGTGGAGTTATGGACTTAACCACAAAAATCTGATGGCTGCTTATAAGACAGATAGCGCTGATAGTTGTAAGGCAATATGGGAGAAATACGATACAAAATAAAATAATGTACCAAAGTGATGTCAGAGACCCTGTTGAATGATATACCATAGTGGTACATGGAGAGTCCTGCTCGTGGTGCATTAGTCAAATGATACCATTGACTTTACTAAATGATGGGTCTAACCTACCTGTAGTTTACTGGTAACATGACATCAAATGTTCTGTCCAGTGGCATAGCATACATGCAGTGGAGCAAGGTAACACCATTGAGCATGTGTTAAACATGCAGCCTTACTAACCTTGCTTGGTGAGATAAACAGTAAACAGAGCATGTACATTTTATGTTTTTGAAGCTCTTTGCTGCTTACCTTCTTTCACTTTGTATTTTTCTATCAGTGAACTAAGGATATATATTTCAGTTATTCTAAACAAAGAAAGATCTTTTTCTTCTGCATCTCTCATTCGTATACCTCAACTCTGCCTCTTAACCATCTCTCAGCCCAGAAGAACAAGAAGATAAAGGAAATAAATAAATAATCACAACCCTATCTGTCTGCCTTTGACTTTTTATTAACAGCTGTCTGGATCTGTTATGGTGTTCCTTCACCTTCTGTCCTCTCCTACCTGCATCTCTCTCTTTGTGCCTTTCTGTGTTTTCTTCTTTTTTTTCTGTGTCATTTTTTTTTGTTCCTTCTTTTTCACTTTCCTCTCCATAGCTGTTCATAACAGAATTGAACAGTCCATTACCCTCACCAAACAGTCTAGTAATTGAAAGACATACAACAATAAAGACTTCCGTATTTTTGTTAATATTACAGAGTCCCCTGCTGCTCTTTTCTGTGCTAATGGAAGTACTGCATGGCTGTTCCACCTCACACTTCAGCCACTCTCCTCTTGAATAAATGTTACAGGGCTTTATGGTTAGAGTTTCCATGCTGGCCAGTAAACATCCTGAAATAAAATATCAGTCAAATTCAGCTTAATATGCATTGGTTTGAACAGAAAGTAAAGCTCCATTCATTTTACAACCATTCCTGTCTTACAGCCCCCTACTCTGCGTGCATACCTAGAATTATTTTGCTCACAGTTTGACTTATACAGAATGTGCAAAAAAAATGAAACCTGGCATTTCTTAAAGAAAAAAGATTTGCTTCAGCCTTCACCTCAATTTGGGAAAGTTGAAGGAAATATTCAAGTACAATTAGAAGCATTTTAACCTTTTTACATAAATACTTATAAATACTGTTCATCTCTATATTATTTAAACAATGTTTGCTGTTTGTACATTGGTATCTGATACACAGAATTTATAGCACTCCCCTTGAACACATTTTTGTCAAACTTCCAGTCATCATCAAATAATATAAAAAAAAAATGTTTCCATTGACAGCTGATTAAAATGTGTTCTTGCAGAGAGAACAAGCCTTCTGCACCTCCTACATTTCAAGAACATTATACATACTTATTCTAAAATCACACAGCAGTGGAAAAAAGAAGAAACGTTCTCAACCCACTCCCTGCTAATCACACATACACGCATGTGCATATATATGCCTGTGTCCATATTCTCAAGCACACATATTCTACGTGGCAATCACAGAAGCACACACAGAGCTACAGCCGACTCACCTTCGTATCACAGATACACATACAAGCTACATTACCAAAGACACTCACACAGACACACACATATACATATACACACACACACCACACACAAACAAGCACTCCAACAATAATATTTATCATAAGCAAACACACAGACACACACTGTATTCAGCCATTCTCACAGACATTCGCCAGTGCAGAAATCACATACACAAGTGCCTCCCACCAAATATGCCATAGTTAAACACACACATACAGTTTTGTACAAAGATCACAAACATTCTTAATTCTAAAAGAACAGCCTAATAACAGTTTAAAAATACATCAACACAAAGCCCTTATACACTCAAACATCTTCCTGTGAAAAATACACAAGCAGCATAATAAATCAAGCATACCAATATATAGACTGCATTTTCTCCACAATGGAAATCATTGAAACCATCTGACAATTTCCACTTCAATGAAGCTGACCTGCCAAAGAAATGAAGGTAACCCATTATATGTGCTGCTACTGCATGCTTCTACCTGTGATGACCTGATACAGTTCATCTGTTGTGAGTAGCATTTGTCTGGCTTTAAAGAAGACTGTATTAGTTAGGTTGCCTCTGTCCTAAGCTACAGCCAAAAAAGATCATCAAACCAGACCATGCACCCACTCAACAACTGAATAAATAAAAGAGGATAAATAGATCAGCAGATAAGTGATGAGATGAGTTGCTGAATGTAAATATAACAGAGATGCATGGCACTGAGCACTGACACAGACAAGTGTAAAGATTAGCACATAGAAAAGTCATAAATTCAGAATGAATTGTAGTAGAATGGTGAACACTACACTATTTACTAAAGCAGCTTAGATAATGGGCAATCTGTACATCACCACCCTAACTGGAGAACAAATATTCTTCAGCAGAGGGTTAATGTACAGGTAATGCCCGCTGAAAAATGAGCCCACTGCTTGACAGCAGCACATTATGCAGTTGTAAAGCTTGCACACTTACAATCTAAATGGCTGCCACTTTTATGCTCACCAAACAGCAGTTTCCTGTTTGGTGAGCATACAATTCAAATAAAAAGTAAGTTTAAAAATAAAATTAATAAAAGTTTGTGTGTGCATTTATGTTGACATGTGCATGTGTTTGCATGTCTGTGAATGCTTTGCAAGAGTGGTTTAGTGCGTACATAACAGCATAAGTGTGAGTAAGTGAGACATGCTGCAGGATTCACGAAGCCTCCGTGTAAGAGTTAGCAAGTCTTACACGGAGGCTGCAGTTAAACAGGGTGATGTCAGCATGCCATGCATATTCATGAGGGCATGCTGAATCACACCCTAGGCTAACACGGTCCGTGTAGCAATGTAGGGGGCATGTCCGCATGGCGAGTCCTGCAAAGGGACATGCCCCCAGAAGAATCACAGTCCCAAAAGGAAACTCCCACAAGCGAGTCCGCAGAAATGTCAAAAAACACAACAGCACACATGCCCCCACAGACTATAAACCCAACTGAAATGTAAAACGTAAAAATGAACAGTTTAATTTTTTTTTTATAATTTCAAAAATGTTTGCCCGTAATTGCGCTCGTTTGCGCGGGTGTGCCCTTCGCTCAGCCACAGTTAGCAGTCATTGAAAAAGCATATAAGATCTAAATATGCAAAATAAGCCAAGTGGCAATAGCATAGTGGTAGAGACGTCGGCCAAAGAGGAGGTAGTCACGGTTCGAGCCCCAACAACATAATTTTTTATTCTTAGTGAAATAAGCACGAAACAATCCCCTGACATATATGTATATATATATATATATATATATATATATATATATATATATATATATATATATAAAACTATAATTTAAGTAAAATGTAATGAAATGGGCCATGTTTTTATGAAGAAATCTGACACAATAAAAAAAAAAAATTTATAAGTGCCCATAGCTGAGCAGCGCTCTAACAAGCTGAGTATGTTTGCCCGTAGGTGACCAGTGGTTTAAAAGGTGTAAAATGAGTGCCCGGAGTTGAGCAGCGCTTTAATATGCTGAAACTGTGTGCCCGTAATTGCGCAACATTTCTCACAGCGTAATATGTGTGCTCATAGCCAAATAACGCATTAACCAGCGTAACCCATTTGTGCGGAGCTGTGCAGCGCGCCAACTGGCTTACCGACAGGCAACGTTGAGCAACCTGTATCAAAGCCGCCTTTAAACAGACACACCTCCTAGCCTGTCTAGACAGTAGTAAAATAAAGAAAAAGCAATGCCCAGGCTTGAATCCAGGATACTGTGCATCATAGTCAAAGTACTGAACCACTAAGCCATGACAGCTGTACTGAGAAATGCAGTATTAGCATATATATAGGAATGAATGGAAATAGAAGCATGACAAAGCAGGTTTTTTTAAGCTGATACAATTCCAAAATGGCCAATCACAGATAAGTGCGGGAAAAACGGCATATATAAGCCCCATAGGCGGGAATACACAGCATAACTGATTGTGGAACCTATTTGCAGTCAGGATGGCAGGTGTAGGAGAGGGTAGTCGCTTCCGAGCACAGAGGTGGGGTGTTGAGGAGTCCAAATACATGGTTTGGCTCCTAGTTCACGATCATGAGGCTCAACTCATGCAGGGCCAGGTTCTGTGGGGTGTGTACAAGGCAGAGGCATGGAACCGGTTGGCACATGATCTCACCAGTGCCACAAGCATACCAAGGACTGGTGAACAGGTCCGTCACCACCATGCGGACCTGAAGAGACGAAAGCAGGACCAACTGAACCGTTGGATCCAGGAGGCCCGGCAAATGCCCAATGCCCCACTACTGAGTAAGTATCCATGTAATTATGTATGTAAGGAATTATCCTAGCTGATATTATGGAGATGTATGTTCCAATATTACTTCATTTATATTACAGCTGCAGGTGTGCATTCTGCAAATTGGCAAGCCTATGGTGATAGGCTGGAGCGGTTGCGCCACCAGGCAGGTTAGTAATTATATTTCTGTAATTGTTATACAATATAAGTGAGACAGCTTGTAAAAGAGTTCAGTGTAGTTACATATTAATAAAGTTCAAATAACACTAGAAGAAAGATTCTGCTAGCACTGTATGATTAGATAAGTGATGCAGCCTGTAATCCAGAAATAAAAATTAAACAAGTCTGAAATAGAGATTTCCCACCTGTATTGTAATATCAGATAACCTGCTGCAGCTGAAAATTAGTGGTAAACAAGCTAAAGACAATAGACATGTGTCAAATACATCCCCTTTGAAAATCTGCCATATGAAACAAGTGAGTCTGTTGGAAAGGATTGTTGTAACCAAGTATGACATGTTAATAATGCCTAGAATAAAGTACCATCTTGAATTGTAAAAATAAAACAAGTGAGAGTTGAGAAAGAGGTATAAATCGACCAAGAAAGCTGTTATAACTTCTGAATAAAGTATACTGCAGTCAGTACATAATGAAATGAATGAGACAGCCACAACCAAACAGTGAAATGCTTGAAATAAAGTACTGAAGCTGGAATGTGTCTGTCCCACAATTTGGATATGTTGCTGTACCCTTGCAATATGGAGATAGTATGGTTGTATGAAATAATGAACATCCACAGTTGTCTAGAGCCATATAAATGAAATGTAGCAGGATGCTGTACCTGAACACAGCCAGATATGAACATGTATGAATAAAAATGCAATGTATATTAATGTAGCAGTAACAGTCCCATCACCAGCATTCCTAAGGTTACATATAGAAAACTGTACTAAGACCTGTAGGGCATATATATATATATATATATATATATCTATATATATATATATATATATATATATATATATATGCAGCTACTAGAGATGTACAGCATATGTACAGGGAGTTGAAGTTGTTAATGAAATATTTCTTCACCCTACCCTATATTCATAAATAATGCCATTCCACAACAAACTGGGTATGTGTATTCACAATTAATTCCTATGGACATTTGTCCTGTTGGTTCAAACATATTTGCACGTACGTTGCTGCATGTGTCCTGTTCACATATCCAAACCTGATGGCCTGTTGCCATCAATCAACCCTGCATGCTGTTGGATTGTGTACTGTTGTTCAAAATATGCATGTGTTATGCTTGCTGTTCAATGTTTGGAATTCATGGGTGTTTGGTTAATGGGAATACTGATGCATGCTGTTACAACTAATTTTGAATGGTATTGTTTGTTACTAACCCAAAATGTCATAAAATATTGCTAAACATAGGGCAACAGGGAAGGCGGTTCCAGCGGACCCACCTCTCCCACCTCAGCTGGCGAGTGCACCTGGCACTAGTGCCCAGGCCGGAACCTCCTCCGGTGGCCCTGTGCCACCTTCGGGTGGAAGCGCTGCAGGAGATGAGGCTCATCCCCCCTCTGCAAGCATGGCTGGAGGAGACCATCCACTGACCCTCCAAAGTGTCCGTTCTGTGGTGCATAGCGAGCTCAGGCATTCTGTGCTTGAACCCCTACGCCAGCTTGAGGCTTGGGTGGCACAACTCACGGGTGTGCCTGCTGCCCATCCTACACAGCCCCCAGCACAGCCCCGTCCTGGGCTGTGAAGGCACAGTGGCAACTGCCCATGGGTGGGGATCTCAGTTCCACTGTTGCCATCTGTGGGCTCATGGGCTCGCGATATCCAAACATTCGTCCCCATCAATTGTGTTTCCCCCCAAGTGTGTCATACTCTGCCCCTGTATGCGTCTTGTTTGTCTTGTCTGATAACCTCCCCTACCTACCTCCCCAAATATACCTACTTCCTGAACCTCACATTCCACTCTCACCTGAAAAAAAAATAAAAAAGGGCACTCTGTTCCCGCAAAAAAGTTACGCCCCATAAAAAAGCTGCCCATTTTGCAAACATGTCTGCTGGACATGTGAACCGGTAATTACAATTGGCTGTACAACTTATTTTGTTGTCCTCACCCCTCTCTCAGGGGTGGAAGGTTTCAAATTTCACACCAAATTACAGACATATGCACAGCTGTTGCTGATAAAGAAATGGGCAGCTATGGGCCTTTCCTACATCCTTCCTGCAAATCCTGAGCTTGTTTTCCTACTGTCCTACCCTCTTTGTGCCCCCTTTTTCACCACTGTCCTATCTCCCCATTTTCTTTTTTTTCAAAGAAATTAGCGTGGGTGTGGGTGAGAGTAAGCACTTTTAAGCAGTAGTAAGCGGGTGTGCGCTTCTGTGCGCTTAGCTAAGAGTGTGTGCGCGAAGCTAAGTGACAATGCGCATGCGTGAGCTCCTCGCAAACCAGCACTAACCCGCTTACAACTGCTTAAAAGTGCCTTAGTCACTCTGAATGACAAGGCCTGTAGTCTGCTCAGCAGCAAAATAAAATTCCTCTGTCAGTCTCAAACCCAGGACCTTGGAAACACTAGTCTGCATGACTTACCACTAAGCCATGACTGATATACAAGAGCTTTGTGCTGAAAGCAATATATCATGAAATAGTAGGAATAAATGTAAAGGGAATATAGGAAGGCTATTACACAAAGCTTTTCTTGTATCTTTACTGGCAATTCTTGTGGATTTGTATAACATTAGTATGAGAAGAGAAACAACCATGCTAGTCGGTAGCTAGTAGGTAATAATGTGACAGTAGCACCTTGCAAACCACACACACTATCAGAGCAGGATAAACACTGCCATATTTGAATAGGTAAGAGGCCAGACCTCGCAACTGTGACTGATTTACAGGGATGTTCCTGATTTGAAAACAAATGTTAACTGTGCCCCACTGACTCTCTGTGAAATGTACTAACAGTAGGCAGAAAGGTGTTTTATCCCACATAATGGTAACTGTCAATTACTGAAAGTATGCACTACTTGCATGTCAGAAATGGTGTAGTAATACATACGCTCAAAATACCCCACAGTCACAACTGCAGAATATCTGAAATATATCACGGGTGTATCTCACTGATATGAACCATTCCCTGAGGCTGATAAAAGATACACCTGAGAGTATCTGAGGCCTGCAAGTGTCACAAACTCACAGGCATATCATTCTGTCTGCTGTCACACACTCTTTAAATAGCTGTAGAATAACTTCCACAAGCACACCCACATGTAGGTGTACAACCCACAAATATCAAAGGAGGTATCCAACTAATAAAATAAGGACAGTATAGCAGTTTACAAGCGCTGCATGTGCCTGCTATCCATAACTGTTAGTACAAAGTACAAGGCCCCACTACTGCTCAGCAGCAAAATAAAATACCCTTGTAGGTGTCAAGCCCCACACCTTGGCCAGACCAGACTGCATGCAGTACCAGCAAACCACAACAAACATATAAGGAATTGCTGCTGAAAGAAATATAGCAAGCATTACAAGGAGTGAATGTAAATGGAAAATAGGAAAGCCATAGCAACACATTCCAGTAAAGACACCTAGCAGGCTTTCAAGGAGTGAATGTAAAGGCCAAATAGTGAAGCCATAGCAACAAATTGCAATAGCCACTGCTGTATACCAGTTACTCCACAAGTCCCACAGGAAAGCACATACTCCCATTTAAACAGTATTAGTATTATTAGGTGTCAGTTAACATACACACTGAGAAGAATAAACTGGAGGAAGCAATAGTCAGGTGTCAGTACAGCATGCATTTCAGTGCCTACAACACAGCCTGAAATATCAGAGACATACCAACCTTTACACTCACAGAACAGTGTCCACAGCATACCAGCATGGTCCCCACCTTGATAATCTGAAAGGGCTACACCTACCTAACCTAACATTTTATAGCACTGTCCTGAAATCACAGTGAGAACTGCAATTACCACACAGCAGGGTGCATGCAATTAGTAAATGCTGGCTAACAATTGGTGCAGAGGCCATCACATGCACATGTGCATATACCTACAAACGCAGCCTGTACTCCCAGTCCACACATGCAATACTTTCATTGCAACATCCGGAGGGAGAGACAGACAGAGAGAGAGAGAGAGAAAAAAAAAAAAAGAAAAACAGAAAAAGAGACACAGAGACAGCCACCGAAAATAAAACAATACAAAACAGCAAGCTAACCAGCAGCAAGCCATCACAAACAGCAGTGACAAACAAAGGTAATGTAAACTAATAATGTAATAGTCTACATACTGTGAACCCTCCATATGTGTTAGCAGTCTGTATCTATATATATATGAAGATGTGCATAGGGCAGGGGACATACTGCAACTGTTAGTGAAGGCTGGACATATGTATGTGAAGGTTGCTATGTGCACATATCAATGTAGGTTGTAGTGCAAAGTACAATGTAGGTTGCACAGTAATGGATGTTTAGCAGTATGTTAGTGTGTGTATTCGTATGTGTAAATAAAAAGGTATATATATTATATGTATATATATGTAGCTATATATAATATGCATATAGGTATACATAGATAGAGGGGGATGTAGAAATAGACATATATAGATAGATAGAATATGTATATACATATATATGTAATAGACACATACATATATAGATATATATAGATACATAAACATATACAGACAGATATGAATGTCTACAGATATGTATGTATATGAATATCTCTCTCTCTCTCTCTCTCTCTCTCTCTCTCTCTCTCTCTATATATATATATATATATATATATATATATATATATATATACTGAGAGAGGCACATGTGTGCAGATGTATTGCAACAGGTGCCTGGTGACAAAGGCATGGACTGAACACCAGTGTGGATACTGGAGTACCATACCCCATTCCAAAACACTTACACCACTAACCACCACATATGTGGTTGCCTGCCTACTACTGGATGTGTCAGGAGGGAACATGGGAAACAAGTGTACAATAGCCTCCCCTCTGATATTCACAGTGGCACACTAGTCTTGTAATACCTGTACATGGTACATGTCAGCAGAAATGGTGTGTCAGCTAGGGAAATGTAGGTCACTGTACCCTCTACACCTCACAATGTCCTACACGGTATGTACCTCCCATGACAACTACAGAAAAGGAGAAGGACACAGTCATACCTAACAAACAGTGATAATGCCCTCAAACACATTACCTATGCAGAGTGACTGACAAAACCACAGATAGAGTGCCTCTCATACTACCTACACAGAGGTTACCACTGCTGGATATACATAGTTAAGTCACACCCATAACAGTTGTCCAACAACCATGGTAACACCTCACAATATCCCCAGCCTAAATGACCTATGTCTGTCATCCTTGGCACCGCAATAAAGAGCACATGGTGGAGGTACAGGTTCCTACCCACAAATAAGCCATACCCTGGAGTAAACCACCCAGCATTAAGAAGCAAGGCTCCCCATTAGTAGATGTCAGACATACCCCTGTTGAATGTTATGCAGATAGGTAATATGCCATATGAGTCACCCTGTGTAACTGTTTGACAGGAGCAAGTACAATCACATTACATGTGTCCCAAGGGGCAGGGTAGCATAACAGTATGCTGCTGTAGTCCCAGGGCCAACAGCATACTACCTGCCTATGACACAATGCACACACACATGTACTCATTGCAATACCAACTATGTGAGGTGGAATGAGTGTGCCACTGACTGTGTGCAAGGTCTGTAATGGTGTGATTGCTCAGCATGACTTTGTGTCTGTCATGGTAGTGTGTGTCCTTGGTGTGAGGCCAGAGAAAGATGTGTCAGGTATTGGGATACAAACATACTACATTGCCATATGTTGTGCTGTGGTTCCCTGTATGTGACTGCAGTGTAGGTATGGTTATGGCAACAAAGACTATGGTGCATTACCAGTGAAATTTGTACTGTGCATTGCATGCATTGCATGGGTTGACAATGTTCCTCATACATTACCTTGATACAAACCCCCAGTGTGAGGCTGTGCATTGGATCTCAAACAGTGTGCCAACTGCTGGAGTATACTTGTTTGTTGTATGGAGTGTGTCAGACACTGTCACATAGTTGTTGGCTGAGCACTGATATGTGGTCATTTACATGTGTATCCCCCAATAGACAGACAGATGCTATATATGGCAGTTCAGTGATATCACTACAGTAGAGTATTATGTGTGCCATATCACTTGCTCACATATTTTTCTTTTCCTTCCAGGGCGATGGTGCACCAGCGCAACCCCACATACTCTGCTGCAGTGGAAGAGGAGATACATCAGAGCCTGGTGCGGTATTTTGCCACACTCTTTTCCCACACCAGCCAGAACCAGCAGGAGAGGGCTGCACTGTGGCAAGACCTTGTCCATCGGGTAAATGACATAGGCATGCATAACCGGACATATGAGCAGGTACACCATCACTGCAGTGATTTAATTAGAAATGTCCGTCAGCATGTGTCTGATATCCACAGGCAACAGCTTGCCACAGGTGGTGGGGTGGCTATACACCCCCCCTCACCAGACTGGAGGGGCTCCTCCTAAGTGTTGTGGCTCCAGCCCAACAACAACAACATCTGCACACATGTGTAATGATGGAGGCTGGAGCCACCCAGCATGAGGACTTGGAACGTGCAGGTAACATGCCATATCTATAGTTGACTGTTCTCTACACTGGTAGTGTATGCATGTGTGAGGTGTCTACTGTGTTTGTAGCTGTTATCCTGGTAATTATTGTGCAAGAGTGATATTCTCAATATCAGCAGTAGACCTGTGAAAGTCAACTGTTGTACTACTGAACTGTATCATACTCACAGTATCAATGGCACAGTTGTGCCCACTGACAATAACTGTCTTATTTGTGCAGGTTCCTCTGGTGTAACAGCAAGGCAGCCAGTCCATGCTGGTGAGTGCGTAATAACAATACCTTTAATACTAATGATAATAATAGTAATAATACCCTCAAACGGTATTGCTATGTGTTTGATTGCAGGTGTGTTTGTGTCTGTGTGTTTGTATCTCATGTACTGAGGAGTGTGCATGTGTGCATATGTGCATGTGCCCATGTGTGCATGTGTGCATATTCCCATGAGTGCATTTGTGCATGTGTGCATGTGTGGATGTGCCCATGTGTGCATGCGTGCATGTGTGCATGTGCCCATGTGTGCATGTGCCCATGTATGCATGTGTGCATGTGCCCATGTGCCCATGTATGCATGTGCCCATGTGCCCATGTGCCCATGTGTGCATGTGTGCATGTGCCCATGTGCATCTGTGGTAACATTGTGTACACATTGTAAACCGTGTTTCCTGTCTTCCTCTCATAGGTTCTGGTGTTGCTCTGGTGGTGTGCAGCAGGGAACCTGAATCCACTGCTGGGGATAGTGATAATGATGATACCTGTGTAATGGCACAGGGAGGTATGCCAGGGTCCATTGTTGGTCAGCCAATTGACAGTACACAGCTGTCAACCCCATCAATGCACACAGTCATCCTGCCAATACATCCATTGTCACCAATGTCCCTAGGTGATGGAGAGCATACAGTGGGCATTGACCAGGGTAATGTGGTATCAGTGGCACATGCATCCCCTCACAGCAGCCATGGCCAGAGTCCTGACATGGTACCACACAGGCAGATGTCCAGGGGTTCTCATGGGAGCATCCGTGGTCGTACTGCCCCTGTCAGACGTGCCCACAGAGGTCTTTCATCCTCAGCTATGTTCCGGGCTGTAATGCAGGCACAGTCACGTATGGAATGGTACACCAGACAGGGTCTGAGGGAGCTGAGAGCACATCGCACTGCTATGAATGACACTATGCGTGACGTTGCGGCTGCCATCCGTAATTTCACCGAGGTCATTGACAGATGTTTGGGGGGACACATTATATCTGTTCCACAACTACATGTCCATGAGCCAGGGCAATGCAGGACGGTTGAGGCGTCGACGTGGACGTATGCCAGCAACAGCAGCAGCTGGCAGTTGTCGTGGATGACAACAAACCCGCGGCCACTCCCATAGTGCCAGTACCAGCCCCAGCAATGCTGGGTCTGTGCTGTCATCAGACCGCCCTAGGAGACCACGTGCATGTGGCTCTGGACATTCCCAGCAGGGACATGTCTCCAGTCATCAACCAACTGCTTCTGATGACAGTACTCAGTCTGGCTTAGTACTTGATACTGTCTGTAGCACCCCTGCCAGGCACAGGTGCCGTGTCCGTGGCCAGAGACAGTGATCTGTATGACCTGGCAGGTACAGTCTGTGGCTGTCCACAAACACCCATATATGGCAGCCATGAGGTGGAACTGTGTGCATGCATACACACATGCATAATGCTAACACCTAGGGCTAACACATACATGCACACACTGCATCAACATTGCCCCATCTTGTACTGTTGTCCCTCACTAACACACACACACATACATGTCGATTGGTTGTATCAGTGGCAGACTCAGGCATACCAAGTACACACCCTGTGCATATGATGAAACCGTGCCACCTCCAGCAATCTGTAACATCGATGCAGGAACCGGTTAACATGGTGCTGATGCACAGGGTGACTACATAGAAGTGTAGTAATATTATCATGTTGTCAACTGTACAGTGTAATGATATCATTGTGGGTATATCCCATCATGCCTGATGCATTAACAGTATGATTGTCATTGTATTGTTTGGTACACCCCTATTAATTACCATAGTGTAATGTCTGCACATCTTTGTATTCTGGTGGTAAGGCTGTAAACAGAAGGCCACATACATAGGTAGCACAGGGGATAAGAAAATGGAAGTAATGATACGCAATGATGGACATGTAAACCGCAAGATGCATGCAGTCCAAACTCTACTCTGCATGGAGAATGGTGATATCTGTGCAGTAATAGACAACAGGTTCAAGACTCCCAAGAGCACCCTAGCACTACCAGGTTACAACTCATACCATGCTTGACAGCCCCAAAACACAGAACTAACTATGACAGGAGGTGAGTCTCATTAAATGTCAAGGATACTGTTGTGGCAGGACAGGTAGCATACATCCTACTAAGTTGGGAACTGCTGATTGAGGGCTCAGTGTCTGTTATTCTAAATGTGTATTAGTTCTGTTTTAAGCACTTGGGCTTCAGGCCAGTTATTTTACATTATGAAGGTTCATGGTCTGCACTCTTGTGGGAGGAGAGGCTGGACTCTGCCCGTCTGAGCTGGGAATTTCTGGCTAAAGTCTTATAGTGCCTGCATATTTGAACTGTTTCTTACTGAAATTGGTACACCTTGTTTGCTGTAGCATAGACTAGATCCAGGCCTGCTGAATGTAGCTTTGTTTGTATGCTTGTTTGCTTGTTATTTCCCTGAAACACTGGTTCCACCTGAAACGCAGCTTTACAGCACCTCTGTGGATCGCTAGTGACATCTGCATTGCTTATTGTACGTATTTCCTTGTTTCACTTGACAGAAAGTTGCTGTCATTTTTGCATTTAAGTTACCTGTAACACATTGCATTTGAGTTACGTGGCACTTGCTCACTAAAGCATTTATATATGCCAGCACTAACAAATTAAAAGCACTACACCCTCACAAACTCACCTTGAATACCTTGTTTCCCATTGGCCATTTTTGTTGTTAATTATAAAGGAATTCCCAATACTATTCTAGTATGTCCAAAGGTCAGTTGTCAATCTCCTCTCCGGTCCAGCTGGTGAATCTGGGAATCTAGAGGCAATGTTACAACTGCCTCATGTACACAGACAACCCTCTCCTCCTCCCAACAAATTCCAACACATGTGAGAGATGCAAACATATAGACAAACTGCAGGCTACGCTCTCTCAGCTCAGTACTGGCGAAACCTGTCAGGAGGAGAAGGAAGCCACAGTCACTACAATTCCAGTCTCACATAGACCTACCATGACAGCAATCCAAACACATAAACACACGAAAACATACTCAGAGTCTCTAAATAAAATTCTGCCTAAGCAGCAGACACCTCCAAATCAGACACACAAGCAACCACTACCCCAGAACAGAACACGTGCAACACATAGCTCACAAAGCCAGTGTGCCAAACAGTCACAGCCCTTAAGGCTAAACAACACACCTGATACACTTCTAATAAGTGCATCTATCGTCAGGTACACTGACGTCCTGCTCACCAGGCTGAACTAGGAGAAGGTCACAGTGAGATGTCTGTCGGGCACTATGATCCGCCACATAACACAAGCACACAGGTCACTCCAAGGCATGTACAAATATAACTCAGTCAGTGTCCATGCCCGTGTGAATGACCTGAGACGTACCTCCCTAGACTACATGATAAGAGACATAGAGGAGCTCTCTGAGCATGTGGCCCAGGCTGGTATAACCCTGACCTTGAGTAGCATCTTACCCTCACCAAGAATGATGCCACAATATGAAGACAAGATGATCAATTTCAACAATTGGCTTAAGTTTTGGTGTCATTCAAAGGGGATCCAATGCCTGTCAGCCTGGGATGACATGCTCGACAAGCCACGATACTTTGCTAGGGACGGCTTGCACCTGTCACCCATGGGCTTTCAGATATTGGCAAAGGCTCTTGCTACCCCCATAGTGCCTTTTTTAAGCAACGCTCAAAAGACAAAACCACCTCCATAGGTATCACAAGGGATAGGAAACTAATAGTAATGTTACTCAACACCAGCAGTGTAAACCTCAAGATGCATGCACTGGTAACTGTCCTTAGCATGGAGAACATCAATACCTGTGCAGTAACAGAATCCTGGTTCAAGGCTCCCAAAAGCACCCCAGCACTGCCAGGTTATACCTCATACCATGCTTGTCAGCCCCAAAACTTGCACCGAAACAGAACAGGAGGGGGGAGTATCAATATTCATCAAAGATACACACACTTCCAGGTTGGTGGCACAGCACGAAGCATCAGAGACTATCCATGTGCAACTAACAGTGAGTAAAACTGCCTTCCAGTTCATAGCCTGGCACACACCACCCTCCCAAACCCAGGAACCCCACTTGGCCTTCCTGAGAACACTGGAAATATGAAGGTCTCTCCAAACACCATTATATTGGTGGACTGCAACTACCCAAACATAAACTGGGAGCATTACTCTAGCTCCAACACCCTAGCTCAAAGGTTCCTAGCATTTATACACTCAAATGCTATGGAACAACTTGTTACCACTCCCACAAGAGGGGGGAACATACAGGACCTGCTCATCACCAACATAGGGACTCTATGCTCCAGACCAGAAGTGTACCCCTCACTGGTAAGATCAGACCATAAACTAATCTCACTGGATATTCGCATTCCAACCCCACCCCCTGCCCACAAAACCACAGTGTAAAACTTCTCTTCAGCAAATTCCACACCCCTCAAAACTGAGATGGAATCCTTCAAAGCCCCCGGGCCTGTGGAAAATACGGCCCAGACCACAGAATCCTTTATAAATGCATTCTATGAACACCTTCAGGAATGCATGGATCATGCAATCCCAAATAAAAACAAGACCCAATCCTACAAACGCAGACGTCCTGTCTGGTGAACCACAGCCATAACCAAACTATACAATAGAAGGAGGAAGCTGCTACATGATAGAGAAAAACCCCAAAAAGGGGAGGCATCTCTGTTCAGTGTTAGCAAAATACTACGGGCACTCATAAAATTGTCTAAGGACAGCTTTGAGAGATGAAATGCACAGGACACTAAGGATAATCACAAGGCTTTCTTCAGTTATGTTAGGAACCTGGGTGGGAATTCCCAGATATGGTCAGAATTAGTCCAAAATGACAAAAGACTACACCGAACCCACAGACATTGCCAACATCCTAGCTGACAGGTTCAGCACAAACTTCTCACCCATCTGCCCACCAGAAGGGCAAATATCTATCCCAGCAGAGTGCTGCCCCCCTGATATCACAGATGCTCAGGTAAGAGCCGCCCTCTCCAAAGCAAATAATACAGCATCAATGGGACCAGACAGTTTCCCGGGCTGCATCCTACATGAACTCCAAGATGAGCTAAACCCAAACATAAAACTACTGTTCAATCTCAGCCTTAACACAGGTTATGTACCCAAAGAGTGGCGTACAACAACAGTGGTCCCTCTCCACAAAGGTGGTGCCTCAATGGATCCTGGAAACTATCGCCCCATAGGCCTGACTAGCTTGGTCTGCAAAGCTATGGAAAGGATCATCATGGACATCATACATAAAGATATTGGGGACCTACAGACACTGGATCCTACCCAGTGTGACTTTAAGGGCAGATCCTGCCTCTTACACCTGGTTGATTTCTTTGAAACAGTCACCAAGGCCATTCACAAGGGGAAGGTGGTCCACACAGCCTACCTGGACCTCGCAAAAGCCTGCGATACAATACCCCACTCGGGCATTATAGGTAAGCTCACCAGCTTAAATATACACCCCTATGTCACTAGATAGGTTGCAAACTGGCTCAAGGACAGAACCCACATGGTTAGAATTGCTGGAGCCATGTCAGACTCCAAACCAGTTACAAGTGCTGTCCCACAAGGCTCAGTCCTGGGACCTCTCCTGTTCGGTATACATGTCTCGGAGGTACAGGCCGACACTGAAGGACTGTGGCTGACCAAGTTCGTGGATGACCGCAAACAGGGTACTATAATTGACTCTCCATTCAACACAACCATCCTCCAAAAGGGCCTCATAGAAACAGACGACTGGTGCCAGAGCCATGACCTCAAGCTAAATGCCACAAAGTGTATAGTCATCCCCTTTGGCAAAAACAAAGTGGCCACAAATGACTACATAGGTGGTAATCTATTACGTACGGAAGAAGTAATTATGGACATGGGGACCGAAGTTGATAGCAATCTCTCATTTGACGACCACGTGGCCAAAGTGGTTAAAAAAACATTTTATATAGCCCACCTAATCATGACAGGATTCACATCTAGATCAGGGGAGGTCATCGTGCCTCTTTACTCATCCCTCATCAGGACCATAATTGAGTACAATGCCCCTTTTGGGATTTACCTTACCAGACACCTGCAGCAACTGGAAAGACCACAAAAGTACCGCACCAAGAGGATCAAAGGGCTCAAACAGATGCCATATGCTGCCCAGTTAACATAACTCCATACTCAGTGGCATACCACCTGCTCAGAGGCGATCTGTGCCAGACGTATAATGCCATGTCCAACCCGGAAGTAATGGACATGCTGCACCTCAGAAAATCAAACTCCCATCGAGCTTTGCGCTCGAGAGACTTGAACCTCAGCACTGACATCAATAGGACATGCTGGAGGGACAGATTCATAACCCAGAGGCTCCCTCCACTCTGGAATAAAATCCCAGTCCAGGTTAGGCAGAGTCCCTCATTGACTCTCTTCAAGAGGAATCATGATGAGTGGATGGGGGATTGTAGGTGTACCCCGGGTATCACTTCTGTGTCAATGTTAAACAGAGGCACAGTATACTAACCTCAGAAAAGGGCATAGCAACATTAATCTAAACTGGATGGCGAAAGCCAAACACACTCTGGCTTGGCTTATAAATGCCCTATGGCAGATAGCCTAGTATGAACCTATGAACCAATGAACCTATACCCACACCCCCAGGTTGTTGCCACATTGTGACGCATCACAGACTATCCACATGCAACTAACAGTGGGTTAAACTGACTTCCAGTTCATAGCCTGCTACAGACCACCCTTCTAAACCCAGGTAACCCACTTGGCCTACTTAAGAATACATGAATATCTGCAGGTGTCTCCAAACAACAATATATTGGGCAGCTTAATTTACCCACATATAGACTGGGAGCATTACTGTAGCTCCAACACCCTAGGTGTAAGGTTCCTAGAATCCATGCACTCAATTGCTATGGAACAACTTGTTACCACTCCCACAAGAGGGGAAAACATGCTGCACCTGATCATCACCAACATGTGGACTATATGCTCCAGACCAGAAGTGTATCTCTCACTGGTAAGATGACACCATAGACTACTCTCACTGTATATTCACATACCAAATGCAGACCCTGCACAGAAAACTACAGTCATAAAGTTGAGTAATGCAAATTCCATGTATTCACATGAGGCAGGCTTCAGACATGGGAACTATTTAAGGTCACAGGTACATATATCTATGTGGCACACACATACCTCATGTGCATTGACATTACTGATATAATCTATGTCATACAATATTAATAGCAACATCCCACACACATGGACAAACTGTGTGACAAAAACACACATGGCATTTTTAGGATTCAAACCCCTACCTAACAATGTTATGACACTTGAGAGAGACACACACGCATTAGCGGAGTGTGCTATTCACATTATTGGGAGGTTTCTCTTCTCCTGCTTTACTTATAGGGTGCTGACATCATCAGTGTTTAGAAAGAGGAATGTGCATCATGTAGTGTGTTCTTCTAGTTGCCAAAAGGGGCATTTTTTTCACAAAGAATTGCTCACACACTAACCCCCCTCACCCAAACACACTGAGCATTTGCAGGATTCAAACCCCTTCCTAGCTATATTATGACACTTGAAAAGGACGCATTAGCGGAGTGTGCTATTTGCATTACTGGGAGGTTTCTTTGCTCCTGCTATACTTATAGGGTTCTGACATAATCAGTGTTTAGAAAGAGGAATGTGCATCATGTAGTGTGTTCTTCTAGTTGCCAAAAGGGACATTTCTTTCACACAGAATTGCACACACACTAACCCCCCTCACCCAAACACACACACACTCAGCATTTGCAGGATTCAAATCCCTACCTAACAATATTATGACACTTGAAAGACACGCATTAGCGGAACATGCTGTTCGAATTACTGGCTATCTGTTCTTCTCCTGCAGTATTTATAGGGTACTGACATCATTATTTATATAGAAGTATGTACATCTATTACTATCTGTCAGTTAGGGGGATAGCATATAAGTGCATTAACAGCCGCCTACTTCAGGGTCAGATATGCACATCAGCACTGCCAAGTTATGTTTTATACCATGCTTCGTGACCACAGGACCTGTAACACACAACACAACCAGTTCAGACCACCCCTCCCATATCCAGGACACACACTTTGCTTCCCTGGGAACAGTGCAGGATATGAAGGTGTTCACATACACCATTACAGTGGTTAACGTCAGGTACAGGTATATTGTGTGGGGGAACTACTCAGGCCTCAACAACATCACCCTACAGCCACTACAATTTGTGAATCCATGTGCTATGGCAGGACAACTCACCACAGCCACAAGGGGGAATACATATTGGACCTGACCATCTGCAACATGGGGACTCAATGTTCCACACCAGAGGTAGACCACCATTGTTAATATCTGACCATACCCAACTTTCCCTGGACATCCATATCCCATCTCCACCCACAGGCAAAGGAAGTCACTGCAAACAAAGTATTTATCAAAAGCAGACTTTGCACTTGTGAAGACTGGGGTGGAAGACTTCAAAGGACCCATGCTGGGAGATTATACAGGCCACTCTGCATAATCATTGACAATTGCATTCTATGAGCATCTGGAAGGTTTGCATTGATCATGCTATCCCAAATAAACCCATGACTCCTCCACAACAGGAGACCTGTCTGGTGTACACCAGCCATATATAAGCTGTACAACAGAAGGAGGGAGCTAATACATTACAGAGCAATATCCCACAGAGGGAGGATGTCTCTGAACAGTATTGGCACGACACTTCAATCCCTCAAACTCATCACGTCAAAGTGTTGACAGTGAAATTGTCCAGACACTGCAGATAAGGCTCCCCTCAGTCTGTAATTGATGCCCAATTACTGTTATACATCCTTACCAACCCTCTTCCAGCAAACACCAGCCACATGGATGTGACATTGCAAATTCAACCCCTGGGATCTCCACTGTGTCCCTGCTTGACAGAGGCACAGCACACTAGCCTTAAACGGTGCCTTCTGTGACCTCCTTTCAGAGGAACAGTAGCCTACTGTACTGGGGAGGCAGACACCAAGCACACTCTGGCTAAGCTTGTATTCCCTAGGGCAAACAGCCTAGTATTGACCTCTACACCCATATGTTTAATTTTTAGATGCACAATATTTGTTGCTGATAAACTGTTTGCAGGTCTTTACTGCCATAGCTTTCCCTGTTTCTATGAACAACTTGTGTATCTGTGGAAGATGTTTGAATATGAGAGGGATCCACTATTTAACTTATGTGTCTGTAGTCATTTAACTGTGTGCACTGGGCAGATTGCTGTATTGTGGTTGGTTCCTGGATTAACACATACAAATACCAGATATGAGTGGCCAACTGCTAAACTGAGACATGGCCTAAGTGTGTGAGCATGCCCAGTTCAGGATTTCCATGGCTTGTTGCCTGACATATGTCTCATTTATCAAAGTGTGCGAGCATGCCCAGTGTGAGCTTTCCATATGTTGAAATCTGCAGTCCACCACATTTGTGGTTGTTTGTGAACTTCACCAATATTTTACATTTATAGTTGTGTGTTGGGAGTCATGTTGTGTACTTACTGCCCAACTGCTTTGTGTCTGAATCCAACAGGGATTATACTGTGCCTGCAGGGTTTCCATGGGATAGTTTGCATACAGTTGTCAACATCCTTTCATACTGACCAAACACTGTAATATCGTATAGTGTACTGGTTCAGTACTTTCACTGTGGTGGACAGTATCCTGGGTTTCAGTCCTATCACTGCTTTAAATATTCATAGTGAGCACACCAGACTGGTTAAGGGCCAGTTGTGCACATATGACCATGTTGCATTTTGTTCAGATATGGACTACTTAAACCAGGCTTGTCCAACATTGGTATTGTATTCCATAACTTGGATGGACATTGACAAACACTAGCGATGTGCCCTAGGCCATTTCTACTGCTATTCAGAGAGTGTGTTTGTCCTTCAACACACATTGTAACTAGATTTTGCCATGACATATTTCAAGATTAGTATACTGTGCCTCTGTCTACCCATGACATAACAGTGATACCCAGGGTAAACCTACCATCTCCCATCAACTCATCAAGATTCCTCTTGAGGAGAGTCAATGAGGGACTCTCTGGCTAACCTGTACTGGGAGTTTACTCAAGAGTGGAGGGAGCTTCTGGGTTATGGATCAATCACTACAGCATGTCCTATGTCTGTCAGTGCTGGGGTTCAGGTCTCTCATGTGCATAGCTCACTGGCATTCAGATTGTACAAGGTGCAGCATGTTCACTGATTCCAGCTTGGACATGGCTTTATACATCAGGCACAGATTGCCTCTCGGCAGGCAGTATGGCACTGTGTGGAGCTGCAGTTTGTTTAATCAGGCAACACATGGCATCTGTTCGAGCTCTTTGATCCTCCTGGTGAGGTACTTTTGGGGTCTTTCCAGTTGCTGGAGGTGTCTGCTGAGGTACATCCAACAGGGGCCATTGTACTCAATTGTGAGGCTGATGAAGGATGACTGAAGAGGCACAATGACCTCCCCTGATCTAGATCTGACTACCTTCATGATTAGGTGGGTATATGGTATGTTTCTGTAACCACTACAGCCACATGGTTGTCAAATGCAAGATAGCTATCAACTTGTGTCCCCAGGTCTCTTATTACTTCTAAAGTACTTAATGGGTTAACACCTATGTGGTAATTGGTGGGCACTTACTGTTTATCCACAGGGGGTGACTATACACTTTTCTGCAATTAGCCTGATGACATGGCTCTGGCACCAGTTGTCTGTTTCTATGTGGCCCTTTTGTAGGATGCTTGTGTCAGCTGGAGGGTCAGATATGGTGCCCAGTTTGCATTCCTCTGCAAACTTGTTCAGACACAGTCCTTCCATGTTGGCCTGTACCTATGGGAAATATATACCAAACAAGGGAGGTCCCAGGACTGAGCCTTGTGGGATGCCAGTTGTAGCTGGTTTGTGGTCTGACATGGCTGCAGCATTTCTGACCATGTCAGTTCTGTCCTTGGGCTGGTTTGCAACCCATCTACTGACATAGGGGTTTATATTTAAGCTGGTGAGCTTATCTATAATGAACACATGGGGTAATTTATGGAAGGCTTTTGCAAGGTCCAGATAGGCTGTGTGTGGACCACATTCCCCTTCATCAATGGCCTTGATGACTGTTTCAAATGAGTCAAACATGTTTAAGGGGCAGGATCTGCCCTTAAGAAAGCCACTCTGGGTAGGCTCCAGTGTCTGTAGGTCCCCAATATCTTTATTTCTGAGGTCCATGATGATCCTTTCCATAGCTTTGCAGACCAATCTTGTCAGGATTCTGGGGTGATAGTTTGCAGAATCCATTCAGGCACCACCTTTGTGGAGAGGGACCACTGTTACTCTACACTGCTCTTTGGGTACATATCCTGTGGTAAGGCTGAAATTGAGCAGTAGTGTTATTTGGCGTTCCATTCTTCTTGGAGTTCATGTTGGACACAGCCCCGGACACCATCTCATACCATTGATGCTGTGTGTTTTGCTTTGAAGATGCTGGCTATTACCTCAGCATCTGCAATGTCAGGGGGCCAACACTCTGCTGGGATAGATATTTGGCGTTTTGGGGGGGGAGAGTTTGCACTGAACCTGTCAGGTTGGATGTTGGCAATGTGTGTGGGTTTGGGTATTGTTTGTAATATTTGGTAATTCAGAGCATATCTGTGAATTCCCAACAAGGTTCCTACCATCAGTTAAGAAAGCCTTGTGATTATCCTTAGTGTCCTGTACAATTTGTATCTTCATAGGTTCATAGGTTCATACTAAGCTATCTAACCTAGGGCATTTATAAGCCTAGCCAGAGTGTGTGTGGTTTCGCCACCCCTTGCTATGTGAATATTATGCCCATTTAGGGCTTACTTTACTGTGCCTCTGTCTAGACATGACACAGTGAAGACCCCCAGTGTAAATCTATGATCTCCCATCCACTTGGCAAGATTCCTGTTGAAAATAGTCAGTGAGGGGCTCTGCCTAACATGGAGTGGGATTCTGTTCCAGAGTGTAGGGAGCCTCTGGGTTATGAATCTGTCCCTCCAGCACATCCTATTTATTTATGTGTTGAGGTTGACATCTCTTGCTCTCACGGCTCTAATGGATTTGGATTTTCTGAGGTGGAGCATGTCCATTAATTCTGTATTGGACATGGCCTTGTACATTGGGCATACATCGCCTCTGAGTATGCAGTATGTGACTGCATACAGCTGGGGTGTCATCAGCCAGGCAGCATATGACAAATGTTTGAGACCCTTTATCCTCTTGGTGAGGTACTTTTGAGGTCTTTCTAACTGCTGCAGGTGTCGGGTAAGGTACATCCCAAATGGGGCATTGTACTCAATTATGGGCCTGATAAGAGAAGAGTATAGGGGCACAACGACCTCTCTTGATGTAGATGTGAATCCTTTCATGATAAGGTGGCCAATATAGAAGGTCTTCCTAGCCACGTTGGCAATGTGAGTGTCACATGAGAGGTTACTGTCCACTTGTGTCCCTAGGTCCCTGATTACTTCTTCCATACGTAATGGATTACCACCTATGTGGTAATTTGTGAGTACCTTGTTTGGTATTTGGAGAGACATTCATACTCTCCAGTGTCTTCAGGAAGGCTGAGTGGGGTTCCTGGGTTTGAGAGGGTGGTCTGTACCATGCTACAAACTGTACAGCAGTTTTGCCTATGGTTAGTTGCATATGGATGGTCTCTGATGCTTCGTGCATTGTCAGTAACCTGGACGTGTGGGTATCTTTGCTGAATATGAATACTCCCCCTCCTTTTGTGGTTTGGTCCAGGTTTTGGGGCCGAAAAGCATGATATGAGGTATAACCTGGTAGTGCTGGGGTGCTCTAAGGAGCCTTGATGCAGGTTTCCGTCACTGCACAGACATCGATGTTCTCCATACTGGGGAGGGCCTTGAGAGAGGTTTAGACTTCTGGCATTGAGCAGCATTACCCTTATGTTTTTTTCCACTTATGTTTTCTAGGGAGGTGGGTTTGTCTTTTCAACCTTGCCTACAAAAGGCAGTATGGAGGTGGCAAGAGCCTTAGCCAATATCCAGATGCCCAGGGGTGACAGGTGCAAGCCATCCCTGGCAAAGCAGTGTGGCTTGTCAAGCATGACATCCCAAGCAGACAGACATTGGATCCCCTTGGAATGACACCAGTAATTGAGCCAATTGTTAAAGCTGATCATTCTGCGTTTGTACTGTGGCATCATTCTTGGTGAGGGTAGGATGCTACTCAGGGTCAGAGTCATGCCGGCCTGGCCTACATAATCGGAGAGCTCCTCTATGTCTCTTTTCATGTAGTTTAGGGAGGTACGTCTCAGGTCATTCACATCAGCATGGACAATGACTGAGTCATATTTGTACTTGCTTTGGAGTGACCTGCGTGCTTGTGTTATGTGGCGGATTGTAGCAGCCTACAGGCAGCTTACTGTACCCTTTTACTTGTTCAGTCTGGTGAGTGGGACATCAGTGTGTCTGACTATGGAGTCACCTATTACAAGTGTATCAGGCATGTTGTTTGTCCTTACGGGCTATGAATGTTTGGCACACCAACTTTGTGTACTATGTGTTGCATGTGCTATGTTTGGAGGTAGTGGTTGCTTGGGTGTCTGCTTTGGAGGCCTCTGTTGATTTGGTGGATTTTTAATTAGAGCCTCCGGGAATGTTTTTGTGTGTTTATGTCTTTGGTTTGCAGTTGTGATAGGTCTATGTGAGACTGGGTTTGTGGTGTGTGTGGTTACCTTCTCTTCCTGACTAGTTTTGACAGTACTGAGTTGTGAGAGCTCAGCCTCCAGTTTGGATAAATGGTTGCATCTCTCACATATATTTGTATTTCTTGGGGGGAGGAGGGGGTTGTCTGTGTACATGGGGCAGGTGTAACATTGCCCAAGAGTCACAGATTCAACATGTTGTAGCTGGCCTTAGTGGATTTCATGAGTGGCCATATTTTATTGCCATAATACTGATCAGAGATTACTTCCCTTTTGGGGTTTGCTCTATCATGTAGTAGCTTCCTCATTCTCTTGCATGGTTTGGTAATGGCTGGGGTCCACCATGCCAGATGCCTGCGTGTATGGTATTGGGCCTTGGTTTTATTTGGGATTGCATAATCCATGCATTCCTGACAGTGTTCATAGAATGCATTTATAAAGGGTTCTGAGGTGTGGCCCATATTTTCCACAGGCACAGGGCCTTTAATAGATTCCACATCAGTTTGGAGGAGTGCAACATTTCCTTTACACATGTTTTTCACTGTGGTTTTCTGGCCAGGAACTGTGGTCAGGATGTGAATATCCAGTGTGATTAGTCTATGGTCTGATCTTACCAGTGAGGGATACACTTCTCATCTGGCCATAGAGTACCCATGTTGCTGATTATCACATCCAGTATGCTTACCCCTCTTGTGGGAGTGGTACATTGTTCCTGAGCATTTTGGTTTACGGATTCTTGGAACCTTTGGCATACGGTGTTGGAGCTGGAATAATGCTCCCAGTCTATGTTTGGGTATTTTCAGTCACCCAATATAATGTTGTTTGGAGAGCTTGATATTTCCATGTGTTCCAACGTAGGCCAAGTGCAGTTCCTGGTATTAGGAGGGTAGTCTGTAGCAGGCTACAAACTGGGAGGCAGTTTTAGCCACTGTTACTTGACCATGATTAGTCCATGCTGCTTTTTGTTGTGGTACCAACATGGGGGTGTGGTTATCCTTGACAGTTATTGCTAGTCACCCTCCTTTTGTAGTTTGTTCCATGTTTTGGGGCTGTAAAGCACGGTATGAGGTGTAACCTGGTAGTGTTAGGGTGCTCTTGTGAGCCTTGACCCAGTTTTCTGTTACAGGACAGATATCAACATTCTCCATGCTGAGGGGAGTTTAGACTGCATGCATCTTGCAGTTTAGACTTCTGGCATTGGGTAGCATTACATCTAGGTTCTTATCCCTTGTGATACCTATGGAGGTGGGTTTGTGTTTTGAGCCTTACCTATTCAAGGCACGGTGAGGGTGACAACAGCCTTTGCCAGTATCCAAAAGGCCAGGACTGATAAGAACATGCCATCCCTAGCAGGTGGAGCATCATGTCTTGCTCAGCATGTCATCCCAGGCTGGCACGCATTGGATCCCCTTTGACTAACAGCAATACTTAAGCCAATTATTGTAATTGATCATCTCGTCTTCATATTGTGGCATCATGCTTGGTAAGGGTAGGATGTTAGTCAGTGTCATCAAGTTTGCATATACTACATGGTGTTACATTGCTTAACACATGGTAATCATGCCTCAGGTGGTGCTGCAGGGCTGTCTATGTTGGACGCACATACTACACTCCCTGTACATGTTTGATAGCAGGTTGTGTCAACTTAGGCATCCCTTTTACTATATGTGTGAGTCAGAGAGAGGTATCATTTCCAGAGTTCCTACTGAGCCAGTGTATGTGCTATGCGTTGCCACTTTGCCAAGGCCAAGGCATACTGTGCACGCCTCTTTCTGCCTACTGGGGCAGGCTCAGGTTGTTCCTCCTCCAAGTCACGCTCTGCCTGTGATTGGCTTGGCAATGGTGGGGGGGCTGTTTGGCCCAACCCTATGCTGGTCCTGCTGCAGCTGTTTTCGCAGAATCATATTATGTAGCGTAGCACATACCATGACAATTTGGGTACATGGAGTTGGTGAGTAATGCAAGACTCCACCAGATGTGTCCAGGCACCAGAACTGTGACTTGAGCAACCCAAACACACGCTCGATTACATTTCGTGTTTGTGCGTGTGCCTCATTATGGCGTTCTTGTTCAAGTGTGTGTGCATTTCTGATGGGTGTCATCAGCCACGGCTCCAGTGCATAGCCAGCATCCCCCACTAAGTGACCATGTGGGATGTCTCCATTGGCAAATGTCTGGTACAGCTGCATCAGATGCCATATATGGGAATCATGGTAGCTTCCAGGGCAGCCAGCACACATATTCATTATTATGCCCTGGGCATCACACATGACCTAGCAGTTGATAGAGGGGAAGCCCTTGCAGTTAATGTAGGCCCTACCCCGCTCACCAGCTGGTGCTTTGATGCATATATGCGTGCAGTCTATTGCACCCACTACCTCGGGGTATTCTGCTATTTGCTGGAAGAGATGCATATTGCTGGCCAATACCGCACGGGAATTGGGGAAATATACATATTCACCGACATGTGCTGACATGGCATCCAGGAACTGATGCATTACCCTGGATGCTGATGCCTGTGATAGCCCCATCATATCACCAGTTGGTCTCTGGAAGGTACCTGTTAGTATTCTTTGGCCAACACATACCTTGGTTTCCACTGGGATGGGTTCCCCTCTGTTGGTTCTGTGTGTGAGGCGTGGCCTGGACAGCTCAACAATTTGCTGCAGGAGGTCTCTGTCCACTCTATAGCGCTCCACTATCTCCAGCTCATGTAACCCCTGGTAGGTGACCCTGGGCCTGTACACTCTTCTCCGTCTCCTCACTGTGGGTTGTCTGGCAGCATTTGCATAGTCACCACTCTCAGCAAGTTGCATATGTCTCCTTATAACAGCTATGGCAGCCCCTAGCATTTTTGGTCTGAGTGAAGCTTTTTCAGTTTTCACTTCGATTGGCTTACTCCTCTGTTGCAGTGTTGTTTGAGGAGGTTTAAGTGCTGGGCTGGGCTACTGTTCTGCCTGTGTAATTGCCTGCTTCTGATTGTTTTCACCTGCTAGCTCTGCCAGTAATCCCTGCTAGCTTCCTACTATTTCTCATGCTTCCTTTTTCCCTTCTGTTTCCTCAGAGGGAAGCGACGGGCATACCAGTGAAAACACGCTCACAGTGGCTAACACGCACACACACATGCTTAGATGGACTAGAATCTGCTTATTCAGGTGAAAATGACTGCACACCAGTGCAAACAAGCTGACAGGTGTTTAAACAGGCCCCTACACGCGTATTCTGCCTTAAACGTGCGCACTAACGCTGACACGCTCACACTCTATCCTACTCGTGCCTATCAGCTTGCACACGTGCGCATGCACGCCCTGCAATAAACTTTGGTGTTATCCACAGTGTACACCTTCCATTTCTTGGCTTTCCCATGCCTACTTGTTGACACTCCTCTTTCCATGATGTCTGACTGACAGCTTTCACATGCCACTGTGCTCCAATGTGCTGCATTCCTTTCATACATTCCCCCCTGTGACGTCACCTATCTCCTACTCTGTTACTCCCTCTTATCCTACTCCTACACTGCACGGAATGTGCTCATTTCCAATGTAACAGTACGATTCACTATCCTACCACTCATTTACATAGGATTGCCTACTAATGCTTAGTTACATGTCTTACACTCCGCTTCCCCCCTTAGCAACCCCTACTTGGTGGCCATGTTGTTTTAGCCTGCTATTCCCTTCCATTGTAAATTCAATTTTTTTATTTTTCTGTTTTTTTATAGCGCAGCCTGTTTGCGCGGCGCTGCGCTACGTTTAAACATCGGCGACCAAAAAAAAAACATTTTTATTTTATGTTTGCATCAGGGTACGTTGCCAGTGGCCACATATTTGGCCATTGGCATGCTGCCTGGGACATTTGCAACCTTTATTTGGAGCTGACAAGGCTCCATTGTGTTATTTGCAGAATGGTACTCAGTTATCAACTGAGTACATTTCTGCAGATAACACAACTCTTACACGGGCAGGTTTCTGCTTCCTGGATCGTGAAATTACCTCATTTGCATGCCTTTCGGCTGCAAGTGAGGTAATTAGCATATCCACGCCCTGTCCGTGTAAGAGCTGTTTTAGGTGCTCTCTTACAAACACATTCAGGCTGTTCCTGGATCGCGATGGCTGCATGGAGTCTTACACTACTCTTAGACTCCGTGCAAGCCATCGTGAATCCTGCCCATGGAGAGAAACAGACAGCACTGACTGCAACAGAGTCTATCAGAAGGGATTTATCTATTTAATTTGATTAATTAAACATTAAAAATTAGGTAACTCTTACTTTTTATTTAATGATTATGCTTAATTCAAAAAAGAACATTTGCTGCAAAAATGACAAATAGATGTGAGTATGTTTCTATTTTTTAATGTGTTTGTGTGTGTGTGTGTGTGTGTGTGTGTGTGTGTGTGTGTGTGTGTGTGTGTGTGTGTGTGTGTGTGTACGTTTCTATGTTGATGTGTGCTAGTCTGTATATTGCTGTTTCTGAATGTATATGTGTTTTTAAACATGAAATACTTTCATATCTTTATATTTCTGATTTAAATACTTCTTCTACATAATAAAGCAAGTTTGATTCATTAGACGGAGGAACTATTTTGTATCAGAAATATATAGAAAGTGTGCATATAGGATTAAACAAAAAGAAAAACAAATATAAAACAAATTTGCAGATAACCCATTTTCTAAGCACAATAATACCCTCCAGGGTATGTTTTATTGTGGAAATAATGCCCTTCCAGGGTTGTTGAGGCCCTCCATCTCCTGCATCAGGCTTCAAAACTCCCCTCTTCCAGCATCATTTCCACAATAACACATACCATGTCAGGCATTATTGTGTGCATACTATATATAAAATTGCATTCCCCAGGAAACAGGTGGGCAGAAAAGCAGAATTCTTAAAAGGCACAGAAAAGAGTTTGATTATACTTTCTTATAGTAGGGAGCAATGCCCACATATAGAATCAGATTAGCACTGTATTTTCTCATTGATAGTGTGACGACTGGGGAGAGATGGGCGAAGGCTAGCAGCCTAGTCAAATAGAATTTGATATATAATTCTGGCATTTATAAATAAACGTAAAACACAGGCGTGTATTTTTAAATGAAAGAAAAACACTGTAAAATGTGAACTTCAAGATTGTTACAACATTGCCCCCTTGCTGTAAAGAAAAACCTAAGTAAAGCCTTTCAAATGTGTCTTTTGAAATTGAAATGATTTTATGACATTCTTTGATCTTTAAAGTTGGTTCCGGTCAGGCTGGCTGAAGACATTCTGTCTATTGTGTTAACTAAGGACTAATTGCTAGAGTGTATATGTGAAATGCCTTTTAGTGTTGTATTCTCCTGTGCAGGTGTTAGCTTGCTAAATAATGAAGCTTGTGGCCTGAGAACTCAGACCAGGTGTTAAGATGATGCAATAGGAATACTGGGAAAACCTAAGTGTCAAAATGATGTAATCTGGGGAGGACCCAGAGACATGTTTGTTAGTGATGTTTTATAAACTGTGTCTCAGAGAGAGACTGAAAAAGCATTTTGATCTAGACATCTAACTTATCAGCACTCTGCCTTGTGCTCACATGTAAGTTTCTTGCACTGTGATATCTTGTAGGAATAGTTAAAGCTAGTAAAGATTAATTAGGTATTTTTCTTTGAAATCAGACCTGTCCTACTGTATTATTGTAAGTTTCTGTGTGATCTGTGAACTCTTAGATATCTATGTGGTGGAGTAGTTTTGTCTTGTGTTTTAATTATTTATTATTAAATATTTTTTTAAATCTTCTACCTGTGGCTGGTTTATGCAGATATAAATTATGCTTTAGAGTACATTATATATTTATAGAGTTTACTGTCTAAGCCCTTCCAATAAGCCTTAGACTGAATAGTCACATTACCATTGGATAATAATATTGCACAGTAATAATTGGACACCCTTTAAGGGCCTTTTAGTAGCTGATATTATTAACTGGGTGATGGCAGTAATTACTACCCTATAGTATGGGTAAAGGGAAACAGTTTGAATCTGTGTCAGCCTTTCCCAGGAGTATCTGTGAAGTGGTATAAATACTTATCTCAAAGTGTGTGTGTGTGTGTGTTGTTTCAGCTACTTGGCAGGGACACAAAGCACTGGTTGGACAGAGAGGGTACTGGAGGGTTTAGCTTGCCCATTTAGGCTGAGACCTGGACCCTATAGCTGTGCCAGTGGGGAGTCTTATTGGGGACCTGGTGAGCAAGGGAGCAACCAGCCCCAGACTGTGATCTCTGTATGCACTTAAGGGAAATTGTACTTTACTGTGTGTATTAGTTATCCTTTCCTCTTCTAGGAGATGACCTCCCTGGTGTTAGTGGTGAGGATTGAGGCTCCTTGATTGCTGGGCCAGGGCACGGTCATCATAGATAGTTCTCTTATTTTCATTAAATAAATACTGCAAATCATACAGTGGTCATACTAAATCCTGCAAAACATGGACACTGGCCTATTTAAATGAAAACTTCCTGTAGGCTAAATGTGTTACAATAGCAAAAAGTACCAGTTATTCAGGAAAGTATATATTGTCAAAAGAAAGAAATTGTCATAGAAAAAAATTAAGAACAATAAATATGTCAGTGACTGCACACCAGGCATAACATGGCATGGCATTCTTCTTTAAGTGTACTAAGATGTTAACTCCTTATTTTGATCTTTAATAAAAGTTTTTGTTTTCTACTCAGAGAAAGAGAGAGAAATAAACTATATTGAAGACATAGAGGGTAAATGCACACATGAATGTATACATATGAAGGAATACTCATTTCTGTGAATTTACTGTTTTTTTCTCCCTACCCTCTTAGAAGTTTGAAACTAAACATAAAAGTGTTAATGAGATTGCTGCCTACCATTACCTGATAACAGTGTAATACAGATACATGGCAGTAATCTTGCTCTTATGAAAATTGAGAAGATACTGATGAAAAAGACAATTGACTCACAGGCTGTTGCTGCTAGCCTATATGGAGTTATACTCACAAATGCCCCATTCCATCTTCAATGAATATCAGGTATCCTTAAACCACTCCATTGCCTCAGTCTGTATTACTTCCTCAGGCAGTGTGTTCCAAAGCCCCACCAACCTCTTTATGAAGTATTGTTAGTCCCCTAAGTCCGCATTTCATCAACCCTCCCAGGTGCATGCATACATACACATTTCTAGCTGATGCCTATGTCTTTACAATCCTCCTGTGGCCTTTGTATCCAGTGTTTGCCCTCTGCCCTGCATTCTTTATGGAATTCATATCATACCCTCCTTTATTTTACTTTCTAGTGTATACATTTAAAATTCATGCATTGGCTCTACCAGTTTAAGTTCATTTTTGTCTGTACAACCCGAAAATTACTTACAGTAATGCATATGTGTTTTTACCAGTTCTCTGCATAATAAGATGATAACCGTAGCATGTGTCTAGCACAGCACTGATGCCAGATAGCCAATCATCTTGTCAATCTTCACAAATGCCCTTCCATAGTGTATGCCATGTTTACTAATACTGATAAGTAAAAGGCTTACATCTTTTTTTTTCCATTTTAGTGTTCCAAGAGGTACTAGTACTAGCATGTATGTCATCTGTGGAACTCCTCTGTCAAGGTCTATAACTATTCATTAACTGTGAAGTGCGATAAGGTTCACAGTCAGATCACATCAGCCTTGAACAAATCCAACCTTCTGTGACAAAGTGCTTATTTGGGAGATAATGATTTGTAAAACTGATTGTTCTCAAAGTAATATTTGACATATTTTCATAAAATAACAAGTTCTAGTAAGACTGTCCAATTATTTCTTTTAATGCTGTGCACATTATTTGCTAAATATCTGAAACTATCACTTTATGACAAAATGTAAAACTTTTGATACCATATTATCCAATAATGATTATAGTCTATGTAGAAATAAAATAACATTGTTAAAAAACATGAAATATGATGGCCTTTTTTTAGTTGTAGTACTTCAGGTCATTGTTACAGTTATTATCACTGATCACGCATCAATAAAAATGTAGCTCATATCTTTGTCGAGTAATAGTTTTCGCTGCAAACATGGCATTGTTTCCCTTTAAGCTTGTGGAGTTTGTGTCACTTCAGAAGTCTGTTACATGTATATTTTCTTCTTCTGAAGTATTCAGCTTTATAAGTGTTTAGTAATTGCGAACTGTTGCTAGGTTGTGGTCATCTCCATGGTAACAAATGTACAGTCTGGCTAGACTAGCATTTCTTTTCTATTTGAATCAAAATCAGCCTCCTCATCTTTTCAGGGATGCTATATCCATAAAAGACTTACATGTAGCCTGCACAGACAGTGTGACATCACGCCTGCATGAGAATTTCAATCTTTGTTTTCTCTGATTGTAGAAATCCAAACTTCTCTCAAAAGAGTTTGAAATAACTTAAAATCCTACTTGAATTTAAAATAAATTTAAAGTGGAAGTCAATCACTTTTTGTTTCTGTCTGTTTGCTTTTTTTGTGGTTGGGGATTAAATTTCCCATACCTACCATTCAAATGGACATCACCCTTTCCAGCCCATTATTTTAACAATCAACTACAAGAACACTATATGCCAGAAGACAGAAGAAATTCACCCTTGTGATATTCCCTCTTTAAGTGCATTTTTGCATTCAGTGCACTCAGTGCTGTCCAAAGTAACAGCATTCGCAGTGAGTGCATGCTTTCCTTTTCAAAGAACATATTACGCATAAACACACACACTCACACACACACACACACACACACACACACACACACACACACACACACACACACACACACACGCACACACGCACACACGCACACACACACACGCACACACGCACACACACACACACACACACACACACACACACACACACACACACACACACACTCACACACTCACATACACACTCACATACATACACATATATACACCCACCCACACACGTGTGTGTGTGTGTGTGTGTGTGTGTGTGTGTGTGTGTGTGTGTGTGTGTTAAGTAACTGTTTTCACTGCTTTATCTATGTCTGATGATGTAACTAATCCAGGAAGGTTCAACTGAACAAAAACACTGATCAAACCTTCATCTCAACACATTTATCTTAAATCCCCTGCAATTCCCATGTGAGGAATGTCACCGCCACCCCACAGCCTTTCATGAATATACTATTCCCATTGCTGTAAAACTTCAGAAAGAAGAGAAAAAAAGGAAAACCCTTCTAATGCATGAACAGAAACTACACTATCTGTGATTTCCTAGAAAAAGAGCAATTAGGAAGTTCATTTCAAGGAGATGCATTAAACTACTTGTACCTTTTCAACTTTACTCTATGCAAATAGCAGGAAGGTTGTTTTCAAAATTAGTTCCTTTTTTTAGCTTTTCTACATTTGGGAAATAAAAATGTCTTTTTTTACATTGCCACCAGAATATATGCTAGCTAATGCAGTCAATAAGCAACCTGATTAGGTAAAGGTGAGATTTTATGTACCATTTAATTACAGATGGAAGCACAACTGCAACAGAATTCTGAGTCCCTAATGTTCAAATCTCAGTTGTGGACATCCTAATTTTAATCTTCAGAATAAATATTTGGTTTATAATTGAAGACTACTCTCATGGGCCTAAAAATAAGATAATTTTAGTGAAAAGCAATAACATGTTTTGAGTTGTCTTCAAGTTTCATCTACCTTCTGATTTAGTGCATCCAAGGATACATCTCAGGAAGTCCAGATTTACATTTCACTTAAAGGAGTTATTTTTACATCTTTGAAATTTCCATGAAATTATTAAGATAAGAGATGCATAACTTTAAGAAAGCAAAGAAAAATAATAATAATGTTCATATCTAAAGGGATTATGAAAATTAAAGCTCTACAATAAATATTTATTTATATCTATATATCTATATAAATCTTTCTCTCTCTCTCTCTCTCTCTCTATATACATATATATATATATATATATATATACTTGTATTCATAATCAGTCATTGTGAAGTGCTAGTCAGTGTTACTCTCCTCTGCTAAATTGTACAGTGACATAATACTGGTTGTGGAACAGTGTTTCTGTTTTTAATATCATCCATCTTTTAATGGAAGTGCTGAATCTGTTTCATTCGTTCATTCCTGATTACCTAGTTAATCTAGTTCAGACCACACAGGACCCACATTCTGTCCCTGCATTCAGCAGATTCAATACAGAAAAATAAAATAACCCTGGGCTGGGTAGCAGTGTATCTTGTCTCCCATATGCACACTACCACATGGTATGTTCAGCTATGAGCCATTTGAAAAATCACAAGCTCACCTTTGGCATGTCTTTGGGAAGCAGAAGGAAACCAGAGTACATGGTGAGAACCCACAAGTACAAGGGGGAACATTCAAACACCACAAAGTCTGTTTTGAGTATAACTTATATCTGTAGCTTTTCATTTTGTAATGTTTTCCATATCAGATATTTGTTGTTTTCCATACTGGGTATTTGCTTTGCTTAGGTTCAGAATTTAATAGCTAGAATAATAGGTGTTGCTTTGGCATGTATTTTCTGAAGGATATGAAGTCTGAAACTCAAATGTCTGTCATTATGTAATGGCTTCAATCCTCAGTGATTTTTCCAGAAATCTACACATTTTATGAGGAGCCCACCAAAATATGGGACAAAAACATGGAGAGTTGAGAGGTATGAATGCAATACAGAGTGAACAGGGTACAATATTTGTTTAGACAAACATGGAAGGAACATGGAACAGCAACAGGTGTCAAGAAAATCAGAGCAAACAGTGAAGGGGATGCTTCCTATGTTCAAAAAATATCAAGCCCATAGAAAAAGAGCAGAACCCCTAGGAATGTTACAGGTGAATAGGATGAATACTTAAAAACTGCAAAAAGTTTAAAGATTCTGACAAGTAAATAAATAGCGTGGGTTACCAAGTTGTTTTAATATTGCTAAACTCTTTGAAGCTACTCACAATATTTTGTAATACTTAAGAAATGCAGGGACAGCAAGATATAAGGGGGAAGCTGACCATAAAAAGAAAGGAAGATATAATGCAGTAGAGATGAGGTAGCCCTAGTTAGGCAAGCATAGACATGAAGAACATAATGGGGATGTAAATTACCTAAGAAGGAAGAGTGCAGATATGGTTTTAGATTCAAATGGGAATATGTCTCACTAGAAGCTTCCACCTCAACATGTTTAAAATCTGATAAAGAAGTTTTACTTTTCAGAGGAGGGTCTTCTCAGGCTTGTAGGTTGTTTTGAATCCCTGCAGTTAAGGCAATGCTAACACAAAGCGCATTAGTATTGGTATGACCCAAATTATCAAAAGAAGGATAAGAGAGAAATTCAGGAAATACCAGAAGTTAGTAAGGGAGTGGTCTGGTGAAGAGAAAAAAGGAGGAGAAAACCTTCTCCACATATGGGGAGACATTGAGATTTAGTTGTACAGACCAAAAAGGTGTTTCTGCCCTCACCACAGAAGCAGTTGATATTATATACAGCTGCTAGCAGACAACATTACAGCTGCTAGTGGACAACTTTAAAAGGGGAGCAAGGAATGCTGGAAAATATCTAAGGTTAAGAAAAAGGAAACCAGATGGAAAAAGAGGAACATGGGTCAGTGAAAGCCATGAATATGGCAGACAAGTGAAGTTAAACAGGAGAGGTGATGTGGAGATATAGACAGGAAATTGGAAAGACTAAGGAATGGGTATAATAATTCAGTGATTTAAAGGGAAAGACATATAATTAGATAATATGGCAGTGGCAGAGACAAGAATATGTCTGATAATAGGGCTATGGAATGTGAATGAGAGAAAGACAACTGATATACTTGAGGAGACAGGAGGGAAGTATAGCAGTATGGCAGGGTTTGCATATAACATAGAACAGACTATTGAAAAAGAGGAATATCAGTGTTAGCTCAGGACTCATGGAGGGGAGAGTGGTAGGTTGGCATAATGGTTAAGGTGTTTATCTTACAGACACAAGGTGCAGGGTTTGAGTCTTACATGGGGTATTTGGCTAGGCTTAAAATGCCCACAAGGGCAGTTAGTCTAGTACTAATCTATGAACCTATGAGAGAAGACTAGGAGTAGCAATTGCAGTGAAGTTAGCAGATGTAATAGAAACACAGCCGACATACAATGGGGGAGATGGTTGCTTGATAATATGAAAGTGGACAATAAAGGGTGCAAAACTAATGACTGCAGCAGTGTATATTTACCCGGGGATCAAAGACTGCAATGATTAGATGAACATTATTAAAACAATTCAAATGCAGGAAGGAATGCTGGTGTCAGTGGGAGACTAGAATATGGTGACAAACAGGCAAGATGTCAGTGGGGAAAGAAGAGGGTTGGGTAGAATGAAGACTGAGAAGAGCAGAAAACATCTACTAAAACATTAGGATTAACAGACAGTTGGAATGGGAACCAGGTTATACTTCTTACAGAGCAAAATAATATAGTTGGTGTTGGATAAACAAGATTTATGGATTAAAGGAGCAAAAAGAGTAATAAATAGTACACATGTTGGCCCTATATTGAAGTTTGACTATGCTCTGGTGAAACTAGATGTGATATTAGACAGAGGCAACAGAGGCAGAAAGATGTGAAGCATTAAAAGTTCTTATTAAGCTGGTTAAATAATGAAGATTTCTGCAAATGGCTTAAGGGAGAGTTAAAGCACATAGAAGATAACAAGATAAGTTGCAAGATAAATTGCAACATTGTAAAGTGGGAGATACAAAAGAGGATAAAAGGAAAGATGCTATGCCACAACATCATAACTAACAGGGAAGTGAAAAAAGAATCCAGTGAATAAGAGTTCTGTTATTAAGGAAAGAAATCACTGTCCAAAGTGGAAAGGAAAGAGCTAGAGGATCTCAAGAGGAAAATGCAAAAGGAAAAAAAAAATGAGAGGATATAGGCACAAGGGTAAATACTCAGAGAATTATAACACGCAATGAATGTGAGTCTAGTGGCTAGACTGAGACAACAAAAAGTAGAAAGGTCAGTCTCTTAGATAAAGATGGAAAGGGAAACATCTGCAAGACGGGAGGAACAGAGATACTAAACTTGTTTAGAGATTGCTATCAAAGTTTATATGAAAGTGAAGATGAAGACTGAGATCAAAGGCATAAATACCTGAGAGGGGTAGAGTTACCATGATTAGACACAAAAAGGATCGATAAATTAAAAGAGAAATTACTAAGCAAGAAATACAACAGGAAACCAAGAAAAAGTGGACACTATATGGGCTTTTTGGTTTTCTTTGGTTCAGTGTTTTCAAGAAATAAAACAGGCCTTAATGAGCCAGAAGAGCAAGATTTCCTGAAAGTGATGAGTTACTACAAGAGATATGGCAGCTAGTGAAAGAAGATTTGATTCCTAACTGGGAAAGATTGTTTAATAAGATCTGGGAAGTGAGGTGGTTGTCTCAGGTCTTGAGAAGGATTAATTGCTGTAATAAGATAAAAATCCTCTGGAAGTGGCTTCTTATCATCTATTACAATTTTCCATCATGACTATAAAATATTAGTGACCATTGTAACATATGACTTAAGGGAGACATTACTGTATTTGAAAGAGCTAGACCAGGGTGCATTTACTGAGGGAAGATGAATGCCTGACAATATAATTTGGGCACTGATGACAATTCAGGATGCACAATACATGAATGAGAAGATGATTGTATTTGTGTTGGATGCAGAAAATATATTGGAATGGAAATATATTTTAAGGTAATAGAAACAATGCGGATTCCTGAGCAGCTGGTTGCAATGCTAGACAGAAAATGTAAGGGGGCTACAGGGCACATTAAAATAATGAGCTGGCTTTCAGAACCCTTAAGGATAACAAGATGAATGAGGCAAGGCTGTCCTTCATCTATACTGTTGCTTATATTATATCTTGAGATGGTAGGAGCCAAGATATAATAAACAGGAACAAAAGGATGCAGATGGGGAGACCATTGGATACCAGATTGCCCCAGAGGGAAAAATGAATAAAATACGAACCTGGATGAGGCAACATGGAAAACAAGAATAGCACAAAACAAAATGATAATGGCAAAATAAGAAGGTGGGACTGGAGGTCCTGAACACTGAGGGATATGTGCTATCATCCTTCTTGGTAAGATGTATATCAATGACAAGAGGGGAATGTGGTAAAGATGTTAAAAGAGAAGAATGATTGGCTAGGATAAAAAAATATATATATACTGCAAGATATAGACCTACCAGTAATGGGTGTGATAGCAGGTAGGGTAAGTAGGATGTTTCAGAAGGAGGGACTAAAAGAATGGAAAATGATGTAGTTCCAGAAGGATGAGACAAACAAGGTTGATTGAGACAGCAGGGATCAAGAGTGGAAACTTATAATGAATTTAAAATATTGTGATGAAGCAATGACAGAAAGTAAGAATGATGACTTGGAAAGAAGCAAGGGTTTAGCTTTGTATGCAGTACAGAACACAGCAGAGTTTCACTACCTGGCATCACAGAAGGAAAGAAAGAAAATACAGACAGTAAAAATGAGGGAGCAGGATAGACTGCGCTAGTAAGAATGATTATAAAAGTAAGGGACAGATAGCAAGATTATATTGTGTGATGAGAGATCAAAATCATAAAAAGATTGCAGAAAAATAGGTATATGGAAAGGTTTCTAGGATAGATTAGAGATAGTGAACAATGAAAGAAATTACGGATAATAACAAGGTAAGCCATGAAGTTGAGGGATACAGAATTTTCACATGTAAGTGTCCCCACAAGTAATTCTACACACTGGATAGGACAGGAAGAATGTTCCCAGAGGTGGAACCTCAATATTGGTGGTAAAGGAGACAGGTAGTAGAAGACCTGAAACACAAATTCTGCAGCTGCAAGGAGATGGAGGAATATAAAAAGGGAAATTAATTGATTACCAGATTAGAAGGATAGAAAACAAGGATATTAGAATAAAAAAGATAGGTGTTTTTAGGAGTCAATGTTAAATGGGAAGTAATAGGAGGAAAAATAAATACTAGTGAAAGTGTCTTTCTGCTGGAGAAGAACATTATCAATAGGTTATGGAAACAGAATATAAATACATATTAGTAAACTATTTAGTCACTCGTAAGAACTGTCCTTTTATCACCATGTATCCACTGTTGCAAGGAAGTCCTATTTCTTTACATAGCTTATATCTAAATGTATGGAATCCAGGTCAAATGATATAATTATTGTACTGTACCTTGCTCTCATCAGGATAATCATTTAATATAATGCCCCTTTCAGTATATACATATCCAAACATTTGTCCCAGCTAGAATGACAAAAACTTTTTTTCACCTAACAATCAAGGGATGAAATTGTAACAGCTATACATACCATCTCAAAGCTTTCTCCCTCTTCTTGGTATCATACAAGCTAGTAAGAAGGAAACTCTGCCTTGTGTATGCAGCCTCAAGAGACACTATACCATCAGTTGTAGTACACATCTGCAAGTCCATTGGTAGCATAAACACCTAATCAAGGGATTTCCATCCCTTTTGCAACATAAACAGCACATTATGGAGAAATATGTAGGTATCATGTAGAAAGCAGCACCTATGGAACTGTCTTCCACTATGCATAAAGCAAAGCATTTCCCTTACTCTGTTCAAATGTAAATTGGAAGATTGGAAGGGAAACTGTAAATTCACTCCTGGTTTAGCACCATATCCCTCATGGAAAAGAGCAACAAGTAAATGTCCTTAAATATCCTTGTTATGACCACCTCTGTGTCATTCATACAGAAAATACAAGGGCTAAAAAAACTACCATGGGAATGTAAGGCTAAATTTCTTACAATCCTCACAGATCAATAACCTAACAAGTACTTATGAACATATGAAATAGATGGCCATCAGAATGCTAACAGGTTAGTTGATAGCCACACACAAGATATCCAATGCCCATGTTTCTCCTTACTTAATCATATCACAGACCTATCACTAATAAACCTAGATCAAATGAAAACTTAATCATATCGCAGTCCTGTCACTAATAAACCTAGATCAAATGAAATCTAAAGCAGTCATAGTTAAGGAAGGAGGATGTGCAGCCCTGGATTTGTTTTGAGTCTTTACTATTTTACAGGCTGCTGAATAGTATTTAGCATACTGATGATTAGTGTTTTATGTAGCATACTGATGATTAGTGTTTTATGTATCTGATGATTGGGAATATTACTGTATCTCTGTCTTATTTTATGCATTTTGCTCATTTGGTCTTGAAAAGATTGGATATACTGGGGTTCTCACTATTCATGCTGCCTTCCACACTGATTGAGTGCATGCTTTGAATTTGCTATCATATGTTTACTGCATTCTCACATTGTAGTGCTGCCTCCTTTGTTGTTTATTTTGTAACTGCATTTTGGGAAGTTCTTCTTTCTGGACTTCCTGTGAAAAGGGATACAACTCACTCAGAAAATCCGTTAAATAACATAACTAAGATGTTTTAAATTCCTACAAACTACAATCTGTATCACAGTATAACAAGCCAACTTTCCTGAAGCATCTCTACTATACTCATGGGGCCAGATTCACGAAGGTTTGCACGGAGTCTAAGAGTAGAGTAAGACTCCATGCAGCCAACATGTCTACCGAGTGATCCAGGAACAGCAGGCAGGGGCGTGCAAGAAAGCTTCTAAAACTCCTCTTACATGGACAGGGCTAGGTTATGCAAATTACCTCATTTGCTGCTGAAAGGTATGCAAATGAGGTAAATTTGTGATTCAGCAAACCCTAACCTGTCCGAGTAAGAGTAGTGTTATTTGCAGAAATGTACTCCGTTGACAACTGAGTATGGTTCTGCAAACAGCAAAACGGAGCCGTGATAGCTCCAAAAAAAGGATGCATCCAGTCGAGGAAGCATGCCAATGGCCAAAAATATGGCCATTGTCAATGTGATTTTTTTTATCCCGATCGCCGATGTTTAAGCGCAGCGCTGCGCAAATGCGCTGCACTGTAAAAACGAGAAAACCAATAATTAAAATCCCCAAATGTGGATTTAACAGCAATCCGTAATATACAATGCAAGGGAATGGCAGTCCAAAGACAACATGGCTACCGAGTAGAGGTTGCTAAGGGGGGAAGCTCAGTCTAAGAGATGTAACCAAGCATTAGTAGGCAATCCTATGCAAATGAGGGTAAGGATAGTGAATCCCAAGTTTACATAGCAAAAGAGCACAGTCAGTGGAGTGTAGGAGTAGGATAAGGGGAGTAACAGAGTAGAAGATAGGTGACATCATAAGGGAGGTATGTCTGAAAGAAGTGAAGCTCATTGGAGTAGAGTGGCATGTGTCTGCTGTCAGATACTAATCACTGGAAGAGGTGTGTCAACAGGTACCCTAGCTAAAGGTAAGAAATTGAAGGTGTATGCCGTGAACAACACTAAAGTTTCTTGTAGAAATGCCTGCAATGTGTATGCGAGCGTGTGAGCGCCTGTAAAACCGAGTAAGCCTGTGTGCGCGCCTGTGTGCCTGTGTGCACGCGTTTAAGCCGGAGTAAGCATGTGTAAGGTTCTTGAAACCCGTGTAAGCGTGTTTACGCCTGTGTGTGCACGTTTTAGCAAGACTAAGCAAGTTGTAGTCCATGTAAGCATGCGTGCGTGTGTGTGAGCTGGTGTGCACAGTGAGTGTGTTAGCGCTTGTTTGCGCGGCGCTGCCCACTGAGGAAACAGAAAGGGAAAAGGAAGCACAACAAATTGCAGGAAGTTAAACAGGGAGGACTAGCACAGCTAGCAGGTGAAAACAATCAGAAGCAGGCAATTACACAGGCAGTACACTAGCCCAGCCCAGCCCAGCACTTAAAACTCAGCAAACAACTTTCAGCTATGTTTTTCTCAGAGACACTGCAACACTGCAGTAAGCTAATAGAAGTGAAAATTGAAAAAGCTTTACTGAGACAAAGAAATGTTAGGGGCTGCCATTGCTGTTATAAGGCGACATATGCAACATGCTGAGGGTGGTGACAATGCAAATGCTGCTGAGCAACCCACAGTGAGGAAACGGAGAAGAGTATATAGGCCCAGGGTAACCTACCAGCGGCTACATGAGCTGGAGATAGTGGAGCGCTATAGAGTGGACAGAGACCTCATGCAGCAAATTGTTGAGCTGTGCAGGCCACGCCTCACACACAGAACCAACAGAGGGGAACCCATCCCAGTGGAAACCAAGGTATGTGTTGGCCTAAGAATACTAGCAACAGGTACCTTCCAGAGACCTACTGGTGATATGATGGGGATTTCACAGGCATCAGCATCCAGGGTACTGCACCAATTCCTGAATGCCATGTCAGCACATGTCGGTGATCATGTATATTTCCACAGTTCCCGTGAGGTATTGGCCAGCAATATGCGTCTCTTCCAGCAAATAGTGGAATACCCTGAGGTAGTGGGTGCAATAAACTGCATGCACATTTGCATCAAAGCACCAGCTGGTGAGCGGGGTAGGGTCTACTATAACTACAAGGGTTACCCCTCCATCAACTACCAGGTCATGTGTGATGCCCAGGGCATAATAATGAATGTGTGGGCTGGCTGCCCTGGAAGCTACCATGACTCCCATATCTGGCATCTGACACATCTGTACCAGACATTTGCCAGTGGGGACATCCCTCATGGTCACCTAGTGGGGGATGCTGGATATGCACTTGAGCCGTGGTTGATGACACCCATCAGAAATGCACACACACCTGAACAGGAATGCCATAATGAGGCACACGCACACACACGGAATGTAATCGAACATGTGTTTGGGCTGCTCAAGTCACAGTTCCGGTGCCTGGACACATCTGGTGGAGCCTTGCAGTACTCACCAACTACATGTACCCAAATAGTCATGGTATGTGCTATGCTACACAATATGATCCTGCAAAAACAGCTGCAGCAGGAGCAGCATAGGGCCGGGCACAACAGCCCCCCACCATTGCCAAGGCCATCACAGGCACAGCGTGACTCGGAGGAGGAACAATCTGAGCCTGCCCCAGTAGACAGAAGGAGCTGTGCCCAGTATGCTTTGGCCTTGGCAAAGAGGCAATGCATAGCATATACACTGGCTCAGTAGGAACCCTGGAAATGTTACCTCTCTCTGACTCGCACATATAGTAAAAGGGATGCCTAACTTGACACTACCTGTTAACAAACATGTATAGGGAGTGTAAAATGTGCATCTGACAGAGGCAGCCCTGCAGCACCACCTGAGGCATGATTGCCATGTGTTAAGCAATATAAAGCAGTGCTAAACAGCTCTTCCCACTATTTAGTATATGTAAACAAAATTGCACACACTAAGTAGCACAACTTCAGGCAATGTTGAGCAATATTGGGCACTGTTCAGCAATGTTGGTTAACATTGAGCAATGTTGTGCAAGTTTGGTCAAATTCAGGCATAGTTGAGCAAAAGCAGGTAAACATGGTCATATTTGCTTCACTGTTCCTGAAGCAGTCTGTTCTGCCCAGTATGAAAATATGAAGCAGTGATAGTCCTCGAACCCAGGATACTGTGCACTATAGTCATAGCACAGCACCACTAAACCATGACAGTATGTCAGTGGTCAACTTGTATGAAGAAATGTTGATAAGTTTATGCAAAGTATCTCATGGAAACCTTGCAGGCATAGCATAATCCCGGTTGAGTTAAGACACAAAGGTGAGGCCTGCAGTAAGAATAGAACCTGATTTTTAACACATATATAGTATAAATGTTAATACTGGTAATGTTCACGCACATCAACAAATGTAGTAGACCTCAGACAGCAACATACTGCAAAGTCACACTGGGCATGCTCACACACTTGAATAAATGAGACAAATGTCAGTCAACAAAACACTGAAAGGCCGAACTGGGCATGCTCACACACTTAGGGCATGTCTGAGTACAGCAGCAGTGGGCCACACATATCCGTCAGTTGCATGTGTTAACCCAGGAACCTCGCAGTATTCACCAATCTGCCTTGTGCACACAGTTATATGACAACAGACACATATATAATATAGTGGAACCCTGTCATAATCAAATATGTTATGCAGATACTTAGGTTGTTCATAGAAAGTGGGAAAGCAAAGAAGAAACAAAACCTGCAATCAGTACCATCAATGAACAATGTGCATCCCGAACATTATCATAGGTTCAGAGGTTGATACTAGGCTATTTGCCCTAGGGCATGTATAAGCCTAGCCAGAGTGTGTTTGGCTTTTGCAACCCTGCTAGATTAGTAGACTGTGCCTGTGAATAGTAGGTCACACAAGATATCCCACATATGTTTATTTTATTGTGCCTCTGTCTAGCAGGGACCCAGAACATATCCCAGGGCTAAACATACGATCACCCATCCACTTGTCAAGATGTCACCTGTAGGTGGTCAGTGGGGGTCTCTGCATATGTTTGACTGGGATCTCATTCCAGAGTGAGCGGAGCCTCTGGGATGGGAATCTGCCCCTCCAGCATGTCCTATTAATATCAGTGCTGATGTTCCCGTCCCTGGAGCGTGTAGCTGTAAGGAACTTTGATATCCTGAGGTGGAGCCTGTCCATTAATGCTGTGATGAACATGGCTTTAAACAACATGCACAGATCACATCCCAGTAGGCAGTAAGCGACTGAGGAGAGCTGGGGTCACCATAGCCAAACTGCGCATACCATCTGTGTGAGTCCCTAGATCTACTTGGTTAGGTACTTTTGTGGACATTACAGTTGCTGCAGGTGTTGGGTAAAGTACATCCAAAATGGGGCATTGTATCCAAGCATGGGCCTGATGAGTATAAGGGCACAATGACCCCACTTGATCTAGATGTGAAACCCTATGGGAAAAGGTGGGCTATATAGAAGGTATGTACAACAACATTGGCAACGTGATTGTCAAAGGCGAGAGTACTAACTATTCATGTCCCCAAATCACACCCACCGTACATGATGTATCATCACCTATGTGGTAATGTGTGGGCATGTTGTTATTACCATAGGGGATGAATATGCATCTAATGGAAGGTAGCTGTAGGCCATGGCTCTGGCACCAGTTATCCATCTCTGTGAGACCCTTTTTGAGGATGCTTGTGCCAGCTGGGGAGTTGATTATGGCACACAGTTTGCAGTCATCTGCGAACATGGTCAGCCATATTACTCCTGTGTTAGCCTGTACGCCTGAGAAATATATACCGAACAAGAGAGGTCCCAGGACTGAGCCCTGTGGGATGCCACATGTAACTGGTGTATAATCAGACATGGCACCTGCAATACTGACCATGTGGGTGCTATCCATGATCCAGTTAGTAATCCATCTTGTGACATATGTGTAGATATTGAAGCCAGTGAGCTTATGTATAATGGCCGAGTGGGGTATTGTGTTGAACTGTTGTGCGAGCTCCAGGTAGGCTGTGTGGACAACCCTCTGTATGTCTTGGACCTGGTAACTGTTTAAAGATGTCGAACAGGTTCAAGAGGCAAAATCTGCCCACAACAAAGCCGAATTGTGTAGGATCCAGTGTCTGTAGGTTCACGATGTCTATGTGTATGTGTTCCATGACAATACGCTCTATAGCTTAGCAGACCAGGATAGTTAGGCTTATAGTGCGATATTGTCCACGGTCCCTTGTGGCACCACCTGTGTTGAGTGGGAACACTGTTGCTGTACGCCATTCCTTGGGTACATATCCTGTAGTAACTCTGATATTGAACAGTGACATAATGTGAGTGTTAAGTTCATCATGAATCTCGTGTAAGCCGCAGGCCGGGGACGCCGTCTGGTCCCATTGATGCTGTGTTGTCTGCTATGGAGAGGGCAGCACTCACCTTTTCATCTGTGATGTCAGGGAGGCTACACCTTGTTGGGATGGACATTTGCACCGTAGGGGGTTGGGGGAAACATTTCCACTGAACCTGTTTGCCAGGATATTTGCAATGTCAGTGGGTTCAGTGTATGTTTTGTCATTATGCAGTAACTCACAGCATATCTGTGAGTTCCCACCCAGGTCCCTGACATAACTAAAGAAGGCCTTGTGATTGTCCTCAGTGTCTGTTGCAAGTGTCCATTAGAAGTGGCCCTTAGATGAATCAACAAGTGATCATAGCTATTCCATAGTACTGATCAGAGATGCCTTCCTTTTTGGGATTGTGCTCTATCATGTAGTAGCCTCCTCCTGTTGTTGTATAGCTTATTAATGGCCGTGGTCCACCAGACAGGTCCCCTGCCTTTGGAGGAGTGAAATCTGGGATAGCATGATCCATGCATTCCAGTAGTTGTCCATAGAATGGGTGTGAAAAGGATTAAGTGGTCTGAGCCGTAATTAACACTGTCCCAGGGTCTTTGACAGATACCACCTCGGTTTGTAGAAGTGTGACATTTGCTTATGAGAAGTACTTCACTGAGATCACCTAGGATGGGGGTGTGGATGGGATATGTATGTCCACTGAGATAAATGTATGGTCTGACCTTAACAATGAGGGGTATACCTCTGGTGTGGAACATAGAGTCCCCATGTTGGTTATAATCATGTCCCACATGTTTTAGCCTCTTGTGGTTGTGGTGATCAGTTTTGCCATAGCATTTGAGTCTATAAATCCTAGCAACTGTTGTGCGAGGGTGTTGGTGCTTGAGTAGTATTCCCAGTCAATGTTTGTTTATTTGAAGTCACCCAATATAATGGTGTTTGGAGAGACCTTCATATTCCCCAGTGTTCCCAGGAATACCGAGTGTTGTTCTCGAGTTTGGGAGTGTGGTCTGTAGCAGTCTACAAACTGAAATGCAGTTTGGGCCACTGTTAGTTGCACATGTATGTTCTCTGATGCTTTGTGCAGTGCTACCAACCAGGAGGTGTGTGTATGTTTGATGTATACGGATACTCCCCCTATTTTTGTTTGCTGGTCGGAGTCTTGTGTCCGAAAAGCATGGTATGAAGTAAAACCTGGTAGTGCTGGTGTGCTTTTGGGAGCCTGAACCAGGTGTCTGTTATTGCACATATATCGACAGTCTCCATACTGAGGTGAGTCCTGAGTGCATGCATTCTGAGGGTTAGATATCTGTTGTTGAGCAGCATTACTCTCTGTTTCCTTTACCCTGTAACGTCTATGGAGGTGGTTTTGTCTTCTGAGCCTCACTTAAAACAGCCACTATGGGGGTGGCAAGAGCCTTAGCCAGTATTTGAAAGTCTAGGGGTGACAGGTGCATGATGTCCATAGCGAAGCTATGTGGTATGTCGAGCATGTGATCCCAGGCTGACAGACACTGGATCCCCGATGAATGACACCAATATGTTAGCCAACTGTTAAAAGTGGTCAGTATGTCTGTATATTGTGACATCATTCTCGGTGAGTGTAAGATGCTACACAAGGTCAGGGTCATACTGGCCTGAGCTACATGATCAGAGAGCTCCTCTATGTCTCTTGTCATGTAGTCCAGGGAGGAACGTCTGAGGGTTTAGAAACCAGCATGGTCAATGATGGAGCCACATTTGTACTTGCTTTGGAGTGACCTGAGTGCATGTGTTATGTGGCAGATCCTGGCACCCGACAGACAGCACAAAGTGACCTTCTCCTTGTTCAGCCTGGTGAGTAGGACGTCAGTGTGTCTGACAATAAGAGTCACCTATTACAAGTGTATTAGGTGTGTTGTTAAGGCCTAAGGGCAGTGACTGTGTGGCACACTGACTTTGTGAACTATGTGATATGTGTGTATAGTTGTGGGTTAGCAGTTGTTTGGGTGTCTGCTTTGGATGTCTCTGCTGCTTAGGCAGAGTATATTTAGAGCCTCTGAGTATGTGTTTGTGTGGTAATTTATTTGGTTTGCTGTTGTCATAGGTCCATGTCAGACTGGATTTGTGGTGTGTGTGGTTACCTTCACCACCTGATAGACTGTGCCAGTCACGGGTTGAGAGAGCTCAGCCTCCTGTTTGTCTATACAGTTGCATCTCTCACATATATCTGAGTTTGTTGGTAGGGGGACAGGGTTGTCTGTGTACATACGGCAGTTGTAACATTGTGTCAAAATTCCAATATGCACCAGCTGGACTGGAGAGTACACACGAAACTGACCTTTGGACATGCCAGGATATTATGATGACATACTCTGTTGACTGATCACAAAGAATCAGTAGTGTGTTAAGTGTGTAAAAGAGTATAAAGGGTTTAGTGGTCAGGTTTGTCGTTTTGGAAAGATTATCTGCGAAGGAGTACAGACAGAACCATGACACCTCCTTCAGTTATGTCAGAAATAGAATGTACAGTCATATATGTCCTGAGTCAGGTCAACTGTACCTGGCTGACAATGCCGACATCCTGTCAGACAGGCCCATACATACATACATACCCACCTCCCAGTGACAAAAGGCCCTATCATCACACCAGGAGATATCACATGTAGAATGGGTAAACTGCTCCTCCCAAAGCCGAATGAATGCCATCAGTTGGATAACATTGTTTCCCCATATGTGTCATAAGTGAACAACAGAACAAACAGACCCTGCACCTGAACAGTCTGTTGAGCCTCACCCTCTCTACAGGATCTTACACTGTTGAATGTGTTACAGCAACATATGGCACACCCCACAAGTGTTGGTGCACAACAGACCATGGAAACTATAGTCCTATAAGCCTATGAAGTCTGAACTGCTAGGCCATGGAGTCCATCATGATTGCAGTCAGAAACAGAGCTATTGCCATCCAACAAACATGCAACCCAACCAACTGTGGTATGTTAATGAGCAGATCATGTTCCCCAAACCTGCTAGATTGTTTTCAAGGCAGCCACCCAGGACATACATCACTGAAAGGAGCTACACACATCCCACATAGACTTTGAATAGCCCTTTATCAACATCACAGACACATGTCGTATCCACAAAAACCAACAAAACCAACAATCTGTGTATAAATATGTATTGTCATATGAAGGAATGGCAACTTGTCCACAGATAGATCACACAAGCTAAGAATTGTGGAGTCCTGTTCAAGCTGTTCACACCTGCTGACCCACATGGTTCATTCCTGGAATTGCATAAAACAAAGTGCACACACATTACCATGTCCAGTCTGATGATGTCAGCATCATACAAATATAGCAGGAGAATCAAAACCACCCAATAAAGCAAACAGTGTGTCGTGTTAATGCATATCTCTCTAGTATCATAACATAGTTAAGTAGGGGTTAGAATCCTGCAATTGCTGAGTGTGTGGGGGTGTGTATATGATTCCCTTTGGGAGGAGTGGCCTTTTTGGAGACTGTGACAACACATTAAAAGAGGTTAACTTCTCTTTGCCAAGTCTGATGATGTCAGTATCCCACAAATACAGTAGTGGAAATGAAAACACCCAGTAAAGCATATAGCATGTTGTGTAAATGCATATCTTCCTAGTGTTATAACATAGTTAGGTATGGGTTTGAATCCTGAAAATTCTAAGTGTGAATGTGTGTGTATGATTCCTTTTGAGAGGAGTGGCCTTTTTGGAGACTGTGAAAACACAACAAAAGAGGTGAATTCCTCTTTGCCAAGTGTGATGATGTCAGTATCCCACAAATGCAGCTTTGGAAATAAAAAATCCCAATAAAACATATAGCGCGTTCTGTTAATGTGTATCTCCCTAGTGTCATGACATAGTTAGGTAGGGATTTGAGTCCTGAAAATGCTGAGTGCGTGTGTGATTCCCAAATGCTGAGTGTGAATGTGTGTGTGACTCCCTTTGAGAGGAGTGGCCATTTTGGAGACTGTGAAAACACAACAAAAGAGGTGAATTCCTCTTTGCCAAGTGTGATGATGTCAGTATTCCACAAATACAGCTTTGGAAATGAAAACTCCCAATAAAGCATATAGCATGGTGTGTTAATGCATATCTACCTAGTGTCATAACATAGTTAGGTAGTGGTTTGAATCCTGCAAATGCTGAGTGTGTGTGTGTGAGATTCCCTTTGAGAGGAGTGGCCTTTTTGGAGACTGTGAAAACACATTAGAAGAGGTGATTTCCTCTTTGCCAAGTCTGATGATGTCAGTATCCCACAAATACAGCAGTGGAAATAAAAACTCTCAGTAAAGTATATAGCGCGCCATAGTAATGCGTTACTCTGTAGTCTCATAACATACTTAGGTAGGGGGTTGAATTCTGCAAGTGCTGGGTGTGTGTGTATCTAATCCTATGAGAGGAGTGGCCTTTTTGTAGACTGTGAAAACACATTTAAAGAGGTGAATTCCCCTTTGGCTGGTTTGATGATGTCAGTATCCCACAAATACAGCAGTGGAAATAGCAACTCCCAGTAAAGCATATGGCACGTCAAGGTAATGCATCTTACTCTAGTATCATAACGTAGTTAGGTAGGGGTTTGAATCCTGCAATTGCTGAGTGTGTGTGTGTGATACTGTTGATCAATGTGTTGTGAGTTTTGCTTTTACTACCGTATGACATATCAGTAAAACAACAGTATGTGCATTGCACACTTCAGGTATCTGTGTGGCAAATACACATATGTACATGTGACCTAAATTGGTAACTGTGTGGCCAAGACATATATGTACATGTGACCTCATTCACTTCATAGGTGTGAAGCCTGCTTTCAACACGACTACATCTGTTACCATTGACAGTTGTTGCTGCTGCTTCTCAGACCGTAGGTCACATATGTATGTATGTGACAAGTCCAGCCACTGTAGTGGTCTGTGCCCTAGGTCATCTGTGTCACGCACACACATGACAGTTGCTATAGAATAGTGTGAGTGAGGGTGTATGCCTGGGGCATATTTCAGACATGTTCAAACACAACACAGTCTGTCAATAATGGCCATTCATTGTAGGTATACAACAACTCCATGGATATGAATACAGACCCCTTATTGCTTATGTGATACACTGAGGGACATCAGCATGCCTTTGGGAATGTGGATATCAAAGGACAGATGACATCACATGTGGCTGTTTGTACACATGGGTAACCCTGCTACATGTTGTGTGCTACTACAAATGTGGTATTGTCAGGATACTATGTGTATTAAATGTGGATGACTATGCTATTGTTGGCTCATAGCTTCACAACATGGGTTTGTCAACAGGTATCTGTCTGTATGATACCCTTGTGGAGGATAAGTGTCTAATCTGGGGAATGCATTGTAGGCCACTGTATGCATCACCAGATGTGGACGTACATATCCCTAGTGTGTCTGCTTGCACCTAGGATGGACACATGCCAAACAGGAGTGGTCACGGGAATTTGTGGTGGTCAATACCACTGGTAACTGGTATAGTACAATACCAGAATGATTCTAATGCTACTGTGTATCCTACAGCTGTGTGTCAGTTGTCAAGACATCATCTAACGATTGGTTAAAATCTGGCTGTTGAGGTTATGTACACTACCAGAATGCTAACCAATGACCGATATTAACAGTATCACCCACAGCATAGTGTCATACCATGTCATACACACATGTGTACCCAAGTTGTGACATATGTGTAGTGAAACGCATACTGGACACCAATAGGAAATATGAAGTATTAACACTGTGTAATACAGGGCATGTCACCCTTCCCATGTGCCCACCATGCACATACATGCAAACAGTGCACCTCCACCATGTTCACAAATGTACACCTTGAAATCTGTACTGCACAAATCACACGTAACATCCACTCACTGACATATGCTGCCAGTACCACACACATCAGCCAACTGGCACATGTGCGGACAATCCATGTTTGGAATTAACACTGGTGTAAACAATACTACATTGATTATCATTGCTGTGATGCACCATGCCTTCTCAGATATACCTACAAGGATATCATTACACTTTACTGTTGACAACATGCTAACATTGCTACACTGCTATTAGATCACCCTGTGCATCAGCACCATGTTATCCTGTCCCTGCATCAATGTCACAGATGACAGGAGGTGGCACGGTTTCATCATATGCACAGGGTGTGTTATTGTTTTTCCAGAGCCCAACAATGACCCATCCAATCGACATGTATATGTGTGTGTGTGTGTGTGTGTGTGTGTGTGTGTGTGTGTGTGTGTGTGTGTGTGTGTGTGTGTGTGTGTGTGTGTGTGTGTGTGTGTGTGTGTGTGTGTGTGTGTGTGTGTAAGGGACAACAGTACAGTATGGGTCAGTGTTGATGTAATGTGTGTGTGTATGTGTTAGCCCTACATGTTGGTAGTATGTGTGTGTGTCTGCATGCACACAGTACCCCCTTGTGGCTGCCAAATATGGGAAGTTGTGGGACATCCATAGACTGTACCTGCCAGGCTGTACAGATCACTGTCTCCAGCCACAGACACAGTACCTGTGCCTGGCAGGGGGTGACACAGACAGTATCGGGTACTAAGCCAGACTGAGTACTATCGTCAGAGGCAGAGGGATGTTGACTGGACCCATGTCCCTGCTGGGACTGGCCAGAGCCACGTGCACATGGTCGTCACGGACGATCTACTGACAGCCCAGCCACAACATTGCTGGGGCTGGTACTGGCACTACGGGAGCAGCTGGCACTTGTGTGTCATCTGCAACGACTGCCAGCTGATGATGTTGCTGGCATACATCCACGTCAATGTCCCAGCCATCCTGCACTGTCCTGGCACATGGACATTACATTGCGGAGGACATCTAGTATCTCCCCCCAATGTCTATCAATGACATCGGTGTTATTGCGGATGGCACCGGCAAGGTCACGGATACTGTCATTGATCACAGTGTTATGAGCCCTCTGCGCCCTTAGTCCCTGCCTGGTGTACCGTTCTATACGTGTCTGTGCTTGCATCACAGCACGGAACATACCTGAGGTTGTGAGACCTGTGCGGGCACGTCTGCCAGGGGCATTATGACTAGTGGTGCTCCCACGAGAACCCCTGGACATATATCTATGTGGTACCATTCTGGGTGTCTGGGCATGGCTGCTGTGTGGGGTTGCATGTGCCATAGATACCACACTTTCCTGGTCAATGCCTACCGTATGCTGTTCCTCACCTAAGGCCATTGGTGTTGAGGGATGCAATGGCAGTATGTATGTGTGCATAGATGGGGTGGAAAGCTGTGTACTGTCAATTGGTGGACCAACGACAGACCCTGTCAAACATGCCTGTGCCACAACACATGTATCATCATGTTCACTATTTGTGGCAGTGACCTCAGGTTCCCTGCTGCACCCATCCAACAATACCTCAGCACCTGTGAGAGGGAGACTGGAAGCACACTTTACCATCTGTACAGGATGTTCACACATATGCATGCATGCAGACATGAACACATGCACATATGCACACACGAACACATGCACACATGCACACAAATACAATACTCAGTCAAGTTGACACACACACACACACACACACACACACACACACACACACACACACACACACACACACACACACCAACAGCAATATGGAACATATGCGTTAGTGGTTGATGGTGGAGTACAGTATCACAAGCCAAAGAGTCCTATCACACGTGTCAGCATGCAGGATGTGTGTTGCTCAACAGCATGCAGTGCGAGTGTAGAGAGTCCTTGTTGATAACATTATACATGCTGTTGATGCATGTGTGTTGTTCAATGATTGGCCTCACCCTGGAACACAAAGTGTAAATGGACGCAACATTGCACTGCAAGTCTGAAACACTTTCCAATGCCCTGTGCACTATCACTCATAGGTATACAAACCATGGCCGGATGCACACAACTGTCAGGTATATAACAATGAAGGTACTGTAGGTACTGTAACTGGATGTAGTGTAGTACCATGAGCCATCATCAGGCAGCATCATGTGGTCACTTAAGGCCACTGCTGTATGTCACACTGGCAACTATCTTGCTGTACCTGACCTGCAACACTTAGGCTACATTTAACATTTCACAGACAGTTGTTACATGGGCATGTCAGGTGTTCAATAGGGAGCATTGCCTAACATGACTGTGTTGTGTGTTGATGAGTGTCACACCGCCCCATGATAGGCCTCTACCCCCAGGTATAGTATGTGTGCTGTGTTGATAACATATGGGATACTGGAGTATGACCTTACAGCAGGTGTCTACATATGCCATGTGTATCATATTAACACATACTGCATATGACAAAGTGGTGTATGTTGTGTGCATGTGTATTGACTCTGCCTATACAATGTCCACTACAGTGTACCCCACTTGTTTGGGATGCTCTGTGTGTTGCATGTGTATGAGTCAGCTACTCATGTCACTGGGATGTGCATAATCCCACAGAGAACATGCAGAGCATGCACTATGTGTAGGTGTTTAACATGTGTATTGGCCTGCAACTCTCCTATGACATGCACATGTTATACTATATTAACTGTAGCCCACTCACCAGCATGGGTCTGCTGTCTTTCTATCACACCAGAGGGACCTGCAAGGATATGAGACAGTTTGTCAGTGTGAATAACTATGGCATTGCTGCTGTGAGTTTGCAATTATACAGTAGTACATGAGGTGACAGTCACAGGCATACAGATAATGTCCTGAATTATCAGTATTGCATGACACCAGGCTCCACATATTCTGCATACACAGTACACATCTGATAAATGCATATTATAACACTTGAGATAACAGTGGTCTACAGATATGCCATGTTACCTGCACGCTCGGTATCGCCATGCTGGGTGACTCCAGCCTCCATGATGACACAGGTGTGTTGTACTGGTTGCCTAGGAGCCACCACGCTGAGGAGCAGCTCTTCCACTCTGGTGAGGGGAGGATGTGTTGCAGCACCACCACCTGTGGCAAGCTGCTGTCTGTGGACATCGGAGGCATTCTGCCGGACATGTCTGATTAAATCACTGCAGTGATGGTGTACCTGCTCATAAGTCCAGTTATGCATGCCTACATCATTCACCCAATGGAGAACATCCTGCCACAGTGCAGTGCGACCATGCAGGTCCTGGCAGGTTCTGGAGAACAGCAGGTTATAATGGTGTATGAGTGCGTCTGATATCACTTCCTCCTCCTCAGGGGAATATGCTGGTTTCCTGTTGTGTGACATTACCCTGGAAGACAATGAAGCAGTAATTGTGAGCAAGTCATGTGGCACACTCAACATTCTAATGTACAGACATCAATGAAATGCCATATATAGCAACCTATTGGCTGTCAGTAGATACACACTTTTAATACCACATATGACTGCTAAGCCCACAACTGCCTGACAGTGCCATGGCACATACTATATACCAAACCATGTTCTGCACAGCAACAAAGTGGAACCAGTATGTAAGACTATACAACAGTACATGACACACTGTATGTGACACAATGCACTACCTAGCCAAAGGAGGTGTATATGATGCTAATGCATACAGACATTTGTCATCCATTGAAATTAATGTACAGTACAGTTACAGTACTACCAGTACACTACGCTGCTTGATGATAGCAAACCCCTTATTAACATATGTGCACATTCATCACTATAGGTGGCATACTGCTGTACTACACTATACATGTTGCTAACTACGCACTTATATCCTGTGACACACATACCACCAAGGCCATGTTACAGGCATACCCACACACACATCAGACATACCTACAAGACACAAAGGTATGGCAACCCAGATTACATTTACCTGTGTACCATACAGTACTGTGTGTCAGCACCTATATAACCTCATGCCTGAGGTATTTAATGTGTGAGGACTACAGGTAACAAACAAAACAGTGCTACCAAGCCATGTGGATATAAACCATACTGTGCAGTTGAGGCCTACAGCTTCAGGTAGTACTACAGTCCATCCGTGAGTTGTATTCACTAGTGTTAACAATTAATAAGCATACATGTACTGCTTTAGCCTACAATGGCACACTCCAGTCGACACCATGGGACTACGTCACAATGTATGCCATACTGCTTTTCCTGCCTGGCAATAGCATACGGACCTTTTGATGGGATTAGAGCTACAACACTGCATACCATGGTATACACAGTTTCCCACTAGGCTATCACACATATACACATCTTTGACACATTCGCCTACACATTCTCCATCACACCCAGTCAACCTCACATAGCATGTGATGCAACAGGTACATGCGTTTGTGTATTGGGTCCTAGGTAGGCTGCTATCCATAGGGCCTATGGAAGCCTAGACATATGGTACCCTGCACTTAAACACCCATGTAATGTAGGTTCATGTGCCCCTGTCATGCAGAGCCACAGAGGTGATTACCAGGTTGTGTTTCCTATCTCACATCCAATCATCATGATTATTCATGGCAACTGCTAATGAGGACCTTCATTTGCTGTTGATAGGTAGTTGGTTCCACAGTATGGTATGTGTCTGTGATGATAATGTGCCACTCAAGCATGTTCTGCTTTTTTAATTTACAAGGTTTAGATCAGTAGAGTGTGTAGCTTGTATGGAGTTCCATCTGTTTACATGGAGCAAGTCCAACACCTGTGGGTTTGGCATAGCTTTGTATGTTAGGCAGAGGTAGCCTCTGGGTAGGCAGTATGTGACACAGTGTAGCTGTGGTTTTGTAAGACAGTCAAGCATAGGGCATCTGTTTGAGTCCAGTAATACTCTTTGTGAGGTATGTGTTTGACGTCTAAAGTTGGTGTGGATGTCTTCTGAGGTACATACCAACAGGGACATTGTACTCTATGATGGGTGTTATGACTGATGAGTAGAGTGGAACACTGACCTCTGTTTCCATGGATGACACACCTTTACTGATGACATGCGGACTGTACTCAGTTTACATGACTAGTGTGGCACAGTGATTATCATAAGGGACACTACTGTCCACCTGTGTCCCATAGTCTCTTATCACACCTTCGGTGTTGAGTAGACTACCATCTATGTGGTAGTTCATGGGTACAGGGCTTTTAACAACAGGGATGGCAATATGTGTACAACCTTGAGCTGGAGCGTACATATGAACATCCACTGGTGTACACATAGATATGCATATCGGCACATATACAGTCCACCTTTCATGGTGGGAATATCAATTATGCAAAGGTTGAGGGGGATACAGTTATGTAATGATATTGCACAGTCTTGTGCAGAATGCATGGAAGGTGTTCTCAGCCCATATATCTTTAGCAGGACCCCCTATCTGGAAGACTATAAACCTAACAAATCATACCACGGCGTTTGAACAACACATGTCATATGCCAGCACTGTATGCTGTCTTGTTTGACACACACTATAACCTACATATAAATATGCACATAACAACCTGCACCAACATATAAATGTCTGCCTTTCACAAACAGTTGCAATATGTCCCTTGCTCTATGCACATGTTCAGATGCTTATAAATCAGACACATATGTATCTCGCCATATGTGTGTGCCATACAGATACAAGGTCCACACTGTTGTAAGTCCGTACACCTCATGGATGACCTGTTGGGCCTTGATGCAACATGGACAGTTGTCACATGTGTGCATACAGTAATAGTACAAGGGTATATATAGCTGCAAATGATACATTACTATACTAGCCTGCTACAGCAGTTGCCAATGCTAAGCTACACATTATGTGACTATCATTCATGTCTTACTCTGTGACATCCAAGTTTATATAGGTGTTTGCACTACTCCCCCAAACTGCCATTAAACGCTGTACTGTACAGACCATAGATAACATGTTCACATGTTTGACATGTACTACTGAGCTACATATGTCACACTTATGTCCCACTGCACACAGCTACACACAAATTTCTCCATGGCAGTACTTATGCATGGCATCAGTGCATACATACCTACTGCTGCCACATATGCATATTTCAGAGGATTTACAGTACTATTCATAAACATCTACTACTTGCCGGTAACTACAAACTGTTACATACCTGTATGTCCCTTTCAGGTCCGTCTGTGTATGCTTTGATGTTTTTTTTTTATTAAGTACAGAGACTTACTTATGTTTACTTTGTGCTTTTTTTGTCTTAATTGATAACCTTAGTTTTGATTAGGTATATAAATTTGTTACCTATTTTTTTTTCTTACGTGCTACTGTCTGCAGGAGCTGTTCGCTTGCTTGAACGTGCAATGTAATGATTGCATGTGGAGATAGCAAGTACAATCTGCTTTTATAAGTATCTGCACATGTGCATGTGATGCCCTCTGCACCAATTGTTGCCCAGCATTTGGTAAATGCATACAGCCTGTTTTGTGGTAATTGCAGTACTCACTGTCATAGCAACCCAATGCTATAAATTGCTAAGGTATGTAGGCATAGCCCTTTCAGATTTCCAGAGTGGGGCCCATGCTTGTTTGCTGTGGACACTGTTGTGTAAGTCAGAAGGTTGGTATACGTCTTATAAATGAAGCTAGAGGTGTAGACAGTGATGTACATGTTGTACTCAGAACTGACTGTTGCCACTTCCAGTACTGAGCTATCAGTGTAGAGTTTTACTCACCACTACAAATGCTTACACAACATTTATGTGACTATGTAGTTTCTTTTCTACTCATATAATTAACTGCCATACGAATGTAGTTATTGAGACATATTCTTTTGGCACATGAACTGTTTGTGAACTGTTATACTGGTAATATTAATGTACTCACTTCTGCAGAGTTTGTGTTTTTTAGTGTTGACATTAGCACAGGGTTCACAGGACAACTGGACAATTCCAGTACTGAGTATGCCTACCTACACACTTGGTAGACCCTAAACACACCAGTATCTTTTAATTGTGGGGGGGGGTGCTTACATACAGAGAGCATTATGCATTAATGTGTGAATATTATCTTACTGGACTTACAGGATTGGTGTATACCTGTGAGTTTATCAGGGCAGGTGGTCTGTCTGCATAGTTTCCAACTGTGAACCTATCCAGATGGTAGCCAGAGGTTACACTGTCATTCTTTGTCTGTGCAACACACATGTGTTTTCAGCACTGGTACAATGGCATTGGTACAGTCAGTTGCTACCAGTACATGGCTACATCCATTGGTATTTCTGTGTTGTACTCCTACATAAGGGTATGCTTGTGGAGGTCCTACCAAAGCTATTTGCAGAGTGTGTAAGAGCAGTATAGCCTATATGCCTGTGTGTTTGTGCCTCTGCCAGGCCTATGGAACACTCAGATACATCTTTGCATGGAGTCAGGGATAGGTAGTTGAAAGTGAGGTACACTTTACACATAATAGGGACAGTAGGTATAGACTTCAGTGAAGCAGTGCATATGGATTAGTACTCCTTTCATGAAGTACAAGCGGTGTCTACTGTTATTATTGTCAGTATTCGTTGTGTAATAGCCCACCTTTCTGACTGAGGTCAGTACTTTTCTGAGGTATTCGGAGGGACACAGCTAAAATATGTTTCACAATCAGGGACATCCCTGGAAAGTTGTCACAGTTAGGAGGTATGGCCTCTGCCCTACTCAGATATGCCAGTGTTTGTCCTGCTGTGATACTGTGTGGGGGTTGTAAAGTGCCTCTGTAACATTATTTTATGCTTGAATGGCTGCTTCTCACATCACACTCATGTAATGTAATTCCACAACAATTGCTGGTAAAGATCCACAGAACAAGCTTTGTGTTATGGCCTTCCTATTTTTCCTTTACATTCACTCATTGTAATGCATGATATATTTTTTTCAGCACCAAGTTACTGTATATCTATTGTGGCTTAGTGGTACTTCATGCAGTCTAATGTGTCCAAGGTCTGGGGTTCGAGACTGACAGAGGTATTTTATTTTGCTGATGAGCAGAACAAGGGCCCTGACACAGAGTGACTAAGGCACTTTTAAGCAGTTGTAAGCGGGTTTGCACGGGTCTGCGTGATGTTTAGCAATGCTTAGCTAAGCTCACACATGCGCACACTCGCTTAAACCCGCTTACTACTGCTTAAAAGTGCTTACTCCCTCTAACCCCCGCGCTAATTTTTTTGAAAGAAAAGAAAATGGGGAGATAAGAAAGTGGTGAAAAAGGGGGCACAAAGAGGGAAAGACAGTAGGAAAACAAGCTCGGGATGTGCAGGACAGGTGTAGGGAAGGTCCATAGCTGCCCATTTCTTTACCAGCAATAGCACATTTGGAGTGGAATTTGAAGCCTTCCAACCCTGAGAGAAGGGTGAGGACAATGAAGTATGTTGTACTGCGAATTATAATTATCAGTTTACATGTCCAGCGGACATGTGTGCAAAATGGGCAGCTATGTATGGGGCGTAATTTTTTTGCAGGTACAGATTGCCCTTTTTTTTCAGGGGGGAGTGGAAAGTGAGGTAGAGGAAGTAGGTATATTTGGGGAGTTAGGTTGGGTAGGTAAACAGACAAGACATACAAAACGCATACAGGGGCAGAGTATGACAAATGGGGTGGGTGAACACAATTGATGGGGACGGATGTTTGGAAATCGCAAGCCCATGAGCCCACAAATGTAACAGTGGGAATGAGATCCCCACCCATGGGCAGTCACCACTGAACCTTCACAGATGTGCTGGGGGCTGTGTAGGAGGGGCAGGCTCACCAGCAAGTTGCACCACTCTCTCCTCAAGCTGGCTTAGGGGATCAGTGTCTAAACGCTGGATCTCCCTACGCACCACAACCCAGACCCTTCGGAGAGTGACAGGAGGGCCTTCTCCTCCCACGCTTGCAGGGGGGGATGAACCCCATCCCCTGCAGCGTTTCCACCCAAAGGAGACCACAGGACCAATGGAGGAGGTTAGCCTGGGCTGGGCACCAGACCTGCTGGTGCCAGCTGCAATTGACAGCTGAGGAGGGACAGGTGGGTCTGCTGAGACTGGCCTTCCCATACGTTCTGTGATTAGGTGTGTTTAATTACAACATAGACAACAGCATTCCAAATTAGTTGTAATAGCATGCAGTAATATTCCCATTAACCCAACACACCAGGGTTACAACTGTTGAACAGCGAGCATAACACATGCATATATTGAATGACAGTGGACATTACAACAGCATGCAGGGATGATTGGTGGCAACAGGCCACCAAGATTGTGGTGTTTTAACAGGGGACATGCATCAAAGTAAATGCAGGTTTTATAGAACAATTGGACATATGTCCCAACAAATGTTATCAGATTAGACATACCCATTGAGGTGTGGAACTGCATTGTTTATGCACATGGAGTAGGGTGTAAAAAGAAACCTCCATTAACATCTTATTAGTACTTTAACTCTACACTACATTCCTATTGACTGCAGGTGTATATCCCCTACATGTATTATTACACTAGGCAACATGCATTAGATTGCGTTATGGGTTTGGCTAGTTCATCATATACCTGACCTATATCTGACATAGTAACTGTCCAAGATGCAGATGTTACTGCTACATACTTGTATTTTATTTATATATTTATGTACCTGCACATCTGGATGTGTTCACATGACATTTTCACTTGATTTTCTACACAACCCTACATTTCAGGTAGCACACTCACATTTCTGGGGAACACCTTGACAAGCTACTCGTGTGCCAGATTTACCTATGCATGTCAGCCATTTAACAACTGTTGAGGACTGTTACATGCTTCACAGCTACTGGCACTTACTTCATCCACTTTATATGACACTGCACAACTGTGGGTTGTCAGCACTTAATACAACAGTAATATTTATTTAAAGCAAGGTTACAACAACATTTCTAAGTAACTGATGGGTTACTACACTCTATTCCTGGCTATCTGACTTATGATATGTAACAGTACATGCAGAGGATTTATTCAGGGAATAAATGTTATATGCTTCACAGCTACTGCCACTTCCTTCATCCACTTCTTATGGGACTGCACAACTGTGGGTTGACAGCACCTAATGCAACAGTACTATTTATTTATTGCAAGGGTACAACAACATTTCAAAGTAAGTGACACAGACACACTCCAAGTTTTACACCTTTATTGATTACATTGAACACTCTTTTCTACAGGCACTCTCCTTTATTTGATATTACAGTGCATACAGAAGACATATTCAGGACATATTATACCTTTATTGATAGGTTACAACACTCTTTTTCAGGCCTGCTCACTTATATGTTATGACAGTACATGCAGAGATAGTATTCCAGACTTATTTTACCTTTATTGCTGGGTTAGTACACTGTATTTCTGGCTCACTGACTTATGTTATATAACAGTACATGCAGAGGATTTATTCAGGACATTTTATTGCTGTATTATTGGGCTACAACACTTTTGTCATGCTCACTCACATATATCATATAACAATACATGTAGAATAATTACTAACCTGCCTGGTGGCACAGACTTAGCAGCCTAGCTGCATAGGTTTGCTGATTCATAGCATGAACACCTGCAGCTGTGAAGTAAATGAAGGAATATTGAGACATACCTGGCCATTATTTAGACTATATTAGCATGTCTTACATACTGCATTCCATGGCTACCTACTTAGTAGTGGGGCATCATGCATATGACGGGCCTCCTGGATCCATTGGTTCAGAAGGTCCTGCTTCCATCTCTTTAGGTCTGCATGGTGGTGATGGACCTGCTCACCAGTCCGAGGGATGCTTGTGGCACTGGTGAGTTCATCAGCCAACCGGTTCCAAGCCTCTGCCTTATACGCTGTTCCTTGGAACTGGCCCTGCAGGAGTCGAGTCTCATGACGATGGACTAGGAGCCAAACCATGTATCTTGACTCCTCGATGTCCCAGCGTTGTGCTCTAAAGTGAGTACCCTCTCCAGCACCAGACATTCTAACTGCAGATGGGAGCTACAATCAGTTATGGCGAGTATTCCTGCCTATGAAGCTTAAATATGCCACATTTCCCGCACTTTTTTGTGATTGGCCATTTTTGAAAATTCTAGGCTGACTGCAGACCTGCTTAGCAATGGTTAATATAACATTTATTAGTATATATATGTTAACAATGGATGTTTACCCTAAGCTGTCGTGGCTTAGTGGTTCAGTACTTTGCTTATGGTGCACAGTGTCCTGGGTTCAAACCTTATCATTGCTTTTTATTTTACTACTGTCTAGACAGGTTAGGGGGTGTGGCTGTGTTTAAGCAACTTTGCTTTACATTGCTCCACATTGCCCGATGGTGCGCTGGTCAGAGCGGCGCGCACCTCCGTGCAAGCCGATTGCACTGGGTAAAGCACTATTTAGCTATGGGCAACTACATTGCACTCAGTAAAGCGCGATTTAGCTATGGGCAACTACATTGCGCTGGGTAAAATGCGATTTAGCTATGGGCAACTACATTGCGCTGGGTAAAGCGCTGCTTAACTGCGGACAATTATATGTCAGGTTCCTTTATAAATTTACATTTTGTTCACTGATACATAGGCCATTTCAATACTTTTTAGTGAAAGTTTTATCATATATGTCAGAAATTATTTCATGTACTCATTTTTAACATAAAATAGGAAGAGGAGTGGTGGGACTCGAACTGTGAATGCTTCCTCTTTGTGCGAACACTCTACCACGACGCTATTACTATTGGGCATAATTTGCATACACATTCCTTATTATGCTCTTCCATGTCGAGATTGCTAACTGCAGCTGAGCAATGGACACACTCGCGCACACACACGCAAATACGGGCAGCTATATTGGGAATTAGAAAAAAAATTTAATGTTTTACTTTTTATAACTGTGCTGGAGGTTTACAATGTCAGGGAGTGTGGTGTTGGATAAATGAACATTTGAGCGGACTCGCTCTTGTGTGTTGACATTTTGCATTTCACACACTTGCAGGGGCGTGGACCTTTAGACTGCTCAGTAGTTGGACACACCCCCTGCTTGCCTGCACAGTCTGTGTTAGGCTTGGGGTAGAGTCAGCGTGCCCTCATGAATATTCATGGCACGCCGATGTCATACCGTTTGGCTGCAGCCTCTGAGTAAGACTTATTTAGTCTTACACGGAGGTTTCATGATTCCGGGGGATGGTCTTTGTCAGTAGTAGCCAAAATTACATGAAATAGTTCTGTAATAATTTTCTAATGCTCATATAGCCTGCAGTGCAAAACATCCTGTCACTTCAACCACAGCTTTAATATAGCACAAACACTGGGGTGAGAAGGTTAAATGCCAAAAGACTATCCAATCTGAAAAGATAGAAGAAACATTATTTTCTCTGGAAAAATGTCTTACTTCATTTCTCTGGTTCAGACTCAAGAAAATTCAAACACATTTTGTGTTGTTCTTCTTTTGGCTTTTCCCGATTAGGGTTTGCCACAGCAGAACTCTGGTCCGCTAATGATTGGCAGTAGATTTTTATGGTGCCAAGGTGCCAGCTTGACACCCAGCCTTCAACAAAGGCAATCCCATTCACACATGTCTTTCGAATGCCACTCGACCACTGGGAGGACATGCAGACTCCACACGGAAGGTGCTCCAGCCGAGAATCAAATGGGAGAACCTCTTGTGTGAGGCGACAAAGCTACCGCTGCACCACCACTGCATTCCTAAAATGCAAGATATGCTGTAGTTAGTGATTTGATAAAAGCAGCAGTCATAGTTCTTAACCTTCCATCTGCAAAATGTCGAACTCTACCACTCATAATGTAGAATAAATGGGCAAAATGTGGAACACTGCTAACAAGTTACTACCAACTTCAACCAGAGAACTCAAAGCAGAGCTGAAATGTATTACTTTATATTTATAAAAAGTTCTTGTGATGAATGAATATGATTCAGTATTTTTAACAAGGATATTAGTCAAAAATTGTTAACAATGACTATGTGACAGACCTGTTCAATGAGAAACAGTGAGGAACATGAACATAATGAGGTACAGTTGAGAGGTACGATAGAATTGCCTTTGAACCACTGCAGTATGTCCTAGAGAGACCTATGGTTTGTAACATTGTCAAAAGAAAAGTCTAACAAGATCAGTGTATGAGTATGCATAAACAGTTCTAACTATTCAGGAAAAGTAAATAAAAACGGACATCCAAACTACATGCTCTCCTGTACAAATGTTGTGTCTTTCGGTTTTTCCCGGTTAGGGGTCGCCACAGCAGAACTCAGGTCTGCTAATGATTGGCAGTAGATTTTTACGTGCTAAGTTGCCTGCTCTGATGCACAACCTTCAATGAAGGTATGCCCATTCACGCATGTCTCCACACAGAAGATGCTCTAGCTGAGAATCAAACAGGACAATGTCTTACTATGAGGCGACAATGCTACCGCAGCACCACCACCGCAGCATGCTCTGCCGTACAAATATTCTCCTGTACAAATATTATTGGAAACCATATCACGGGATACTGTCTCATGCTAAACCAGCCTATAATGATGATTCTCTATAGTATAAAATTTAACATGGCATGAGTGTCCCAGACTGAGCTAATTAATAAACACTTAACAGATTAGTGTGCTTACTGAAGAATACAAGGTACTGGAAGCAGATTTTATATTACAGGATTTGCTTTTACTTTAAGAACTAGATTCTGAATGTTTCCATGTCAGCTCTTGGATTTTAAGTAATAAGTCAGCATCTGGACCAAATCCTCTTCCTTATGAATTTTGGACTCACAAGAAAAAAAATCTCTCGTAAGAGATATATAGGTTCATAGGTTCATAGGTTCATACTAGGCTATCTGCCCAAGGGCATTTACAAGCCTAGCCCATCGTTTTGTGGCTTACGCCACCCCTTTAGTATTGGGAACTATACCCATTATTTTGCTGTGCCTCTGTCGAGCAGTGACACTGAGGTAATCCCTGGGGTATATCTGCGATCTCCCATCCATTGGTCAAGATTTCTCTTGAACAAGGCCAGTGAGGTGCTCTGCCTCACATGTACCGGGATTTTGTTCCACAGCATAGGGAGTCTTTGGGTGATGAATCTATCCCTCCAGCACGTCCTATTAATAGCCGTGTCGAGGTTTAAGTCTCCGCCCTTGTGGCTCTGATGGATCTAGATTTTTGAGGTGAAGCATATTCATCAAATCTGGGTTTGACATGGCCTTGTATGTTAGGCAAAGGTCACCTCTGAGCAAGCGGTAGCGACTGAATAGAGCTGGAGTTCTTTCAGTCGGGCAGCATAGGACATATTTTGAGACCCTTTATCCTTTTGGTGAGGAACTTTGTGGCCTCTCCAGCTGCTGCAAGTGTCGGGTCAGATACATTCCGAATGGGGCATTGTACTCAATCATTGGTCTGATGAGTGATGAGTAAAGGAGACTATGACCTCCCTTGATCTAGATGTGAATCCCTTCATGATAAGGTGGGTAATGTAGAAGGTCTTCCTAACTACTTTAGCTACATGGGTGTTGAATGACAGACTACTATCAACCTGGGTCCCCAGGTCCCTGATAACTTCTTCTGTGCTCAGTGGATTGCCACCTATTTGGTAGCTAGGGTAACCTTGTTTTTCCCGAAGGGTATGACTATGCATTTTTGGCATTTAACTTTAGGCCGTGGCTCTGGCACCAGTTATCCGCTTCTGTGAGACCCTTCTGAAGGATATCTGTGTCAGATGTGTTTTCTACTATGGCGCCCAGTTTGCAGTCATCTGCAAACTTTGTCAGCCATAACCCTCCTGTGTTTGCTTTTACTGAAAAGTAGATGCCAAACAAGAGTGGGCCCAGGACTGAGCCCTGTGGGACACCACTTGTGACAGGCTTTGAGTCTGACATGGCGCCAGCAACTCTGACCCTGTGGGTTCTGTCACTCAGCCAGTTTGCAACCCATCTTGTGATGTATGGGTTAACATTTAAGCTGATGAGTTTTTCAATGATACCCGAGTGGGGTATTGTATCAAGGCCTTAGCCAGATCGAGGTAGGCTGTATGGACTGCCTTTCCCTCATCAATGGCTTTGGTGACTGTTTCAAAAAGTCAACCAAGTTTAAAAGGCATGATCTGCCTTTGACAAAGCCAAACTGGGTTGGATCCAAAGTCTGCAAATTCCTATGTCTTTATTTATGAGGTCCATTATGATCCTCTCCATGGCTTTGCAGATAAGGCTTGTCAAGCTAATGGGCGGTAATTTCCAGGGTCGGTGGAGGCACCGCCTTTGTGAAGTGGGACCACAGTTGCAGTGCGCCACTCCTGGGTACGTATCCAGAGGTAAGACTTTGATTAAACAGCTGTCCTAGCTGTGGGTTTAATTCCTCATTGAGTTCATGGAGCACACAGCCGGGGACACCATCAGGTCCCATGGATGCTGTGTTTTTGCTTTGGAGAGAGCAGTTCTCACTTGGGCTGGAGATGTTTGGGGGCTGAAATCATTTGGTATAGATATCTCTCCTTTGGGGAGGGGACAAGTTTGCACTGAACCTGTCAGCCAGTATGTTGGCAATGTCCGTAGGATCAGTAATCTTCACATCATTTTGAACTAGTTCTGAGCATATCTGGGAGTTTCCTCCTAGGTTTCTAACATAGCTAAAGAAGGCCTTATGATTGTCTTTTGAGTCTTTAGCTATTTTTCTCTCGAAATTTGCTTTGGATGATTTTATGAGAGCTCTTAGTTTTTTACTTATAGTGATCAAGGGTGTCTTACCTTTTAAGGATTTTGCTCTATCTTGTAGTAGCTTCCTCCTTTGTTGTAGAGTTTATTTATGGCTGGGGTCCACCAGACTGGACGCTTGCCTTTGGTACAAAGAGTCTTTGTTTTGCTTGGGATTGCCTTATCCATGCAGTCCTGTAGGTGCTGGTAGAAGGCATTTGTAAGTGATTCAGCGGCTTGAGTACTGTTTTCCGCCGGCTCGGGGCCTTAAAGGAGACCACACTAGTCTTTAGAAGTGTGAAGTCGGCTTTTGAGAAGTTCTTTACTGTGGTCTTTTTATTTCAGGTGGGGTGGGATGAAGACCTCCAGCGAGATTAGTTTGTGATCTGATCTCACCAGTGAGGGGTATACTTCGGTGTTGAACATTGTGCTCCCATGTTCGTGATGATGAGATCAAGTATGTTATCTCCTCTTGTGGGGATGGTGACTAGTTGTTCCATGGCATTTGAGTTTATGAATTCCAGGAACTTTTGGGCTAGGGTGTTTGGGCTTGAGTAGTGTTCCCAGTCTATATTAGGGTAATTGAAGTCACCTAGTATGATGGTGTTTGGTGATACTTTTATCCCTCTAGTGTTTTCAGGAAGGCCATGTGAGGTTCCTGAGTTTGTGAGGGTGGCCTGTAACATGCTACAATTTGCAGAGCAGTCTTGCCTATGGTTAATTGCACCTGGATGGTCTCCGATGCATCATGCGTTGCCACCAGTCTTGAGGTGTGGGTGTCCTTGATGAATATGGATACCCCCCCTCCTTTCTTGGTATTGTCCGGATTTTGGGGCGGAACGCATGATATGAGGTAAAACCTGATATCGCTGGGGTGCTCTCAGGAGCCTTGAACCAGGTTTCTGTCACAGCACAGACATCGATGTTCTCCATACTGAGAAGGGCCTCGAGTGCGTGCATTTTGAGATTTAGACTTCTGGCATTGAGCAGCATTACCCTTAGTTTTTTCCTTTTTGTGTTCTAGGGTGGTAGGTTTAGAATTTGAGCCTTGCCTAAAAAGGCACTATGGGGTGGCAAGAGCCTTTGCCAATATCCAGAATCCCAGGGTGACAGGTGCAAGCCGTCCCTTGGCAGCGTGGCTTGTCCAGCATGTCATCCCAGGCAGACAGATACTGGATCCCCTTTGAATGACACCAGTGTTTAAGCCAATTGTTAAAGCTGATCATCTTATCTCTGTATTGTGGCATCATTCTTGGTGAAGGTAGGATACTGCTCAAGGTCAGGGTCATACCTGCCTGGGCTACATAATCAGAGAGCTCCTCAATGTCTCTTTTCATGTAGTCCAAGGAGGTCGTCTCAGGTCGTTTACACCAGCGTGGACAATGACTGAGTCATATTTGTACCTGCTGTTGAGAGACCTGAGTGCTTGCGTTATGTGGCGGATTCTAGCGCCCGACAGACAGCTTACTGTGACCTTCTCCTTACTCAGTCTGGTGAGCGGACGTCCAGTGTGTCTGACTATGGAGTCACCAATGACTAGTGTGTCTGGCATTGTGTTTGGCCTTAAGGGCTGTGACTGTTTGACACTCTGACTGTGAGGTCTATGTGTTGCAGGTGTTGTGTTCTGAGGTGGTGGTTGTTTGGGTGTCTGCTTTGGTGGCCTCTGCTGTTTTGGTAGATTTTTGATCAGAGCCTCCGAGTATGTCTTTGTGTGTTTATGTGTATGATTTGAGGTTGTAATGGTACTATGTGAGACTGGGTCTATAGTGTGTGTGGTAACCTTCTCCTCCTGACTGGTCTTGCCAGTCCTATGTTGAGAGAGCTCAGCCTCCAGTTTGGCCGTATAGTTGCATCTCTCGCATGTATTTGTGTTTTGTGGGAGGAGGAGAGGGTTGTCTGTGTACATGAGGCAATTGTAACATTGCCTCAATATTCCCAGGTTCACCAGCTGAGCAGGAGAGGACACTAGCAACTGATCCCTCGACATGCTAGACGGATAGACAAAAACTTTAAAAAAAGATTCCGGGGGATGTGGGTGACCGAGAATTGGGGGGTGGCCCTTTAGGGGTACTATCTATGACAAGAGTGCCGTATCAAGGTAATAAGTACTGTAGGAGCAAGTGCTAGGTTTAACAGATAGAGAATAGTCTACTAGGAGTCAAGTAGAGATGCTCTTCTGAGTTAAAGCACGCGCTCATTTGATCAGTAGTATAGTTCGAGGAAGGTAGTTCTAAGGGAAAATTTGAAGACTGGACTTTAGGTAGCGCGAATAGTTTAAACCTGCTTAACCGGCGCTGCCCTAGTGTGCGACAGTGGCAGCTCCTTCAAGGCTAAATCGGCTAAATCGCTTAATTAGCGCTAATTCAGCAAAGCGTGCTTTATAGCAGGGGCTGGAAAAGACAGGAAATGACCCAAAATGGCCAATAAACTACAAGTTACTGCTTTAAACCACTCCTCTAAGGACAAACAGGCAGCTCAGTACTCCCTACTCCCACTAGTGAGTAAAGAAACTACCCCTTGACCAAACAAGGAAAATGGAGAAAACAGGAACCAAGACAAAGCCCAGGGATCAGCAAAATCTGATCACTGGAACAAACTATTAGAAAAGTATGGAAAACAAGAGTATTTTCTTTGTTTTGTAGCAAGTTTTTCAGAAAGGCAGAAAATACAATAAATGCTGTGTTTTTCGACTAAATGCTATCAAAAGCTAGTACACTTGAGTGTATTAGCCTGTTGTTTAACTTTAAGCAAAACTTAAACAAGCAAGTGCAATAAACAGTTCAAGCTATGAAAACAGTAAAATAGGTGATAACAGAATAAAACAGGCAGAAATAGCAATCGAAGGGCTTAAAAAGTCGAAAATGCAGAAAAAGATACTTAAAATCTGGAAAGTTTGTCTTTTCTGGTCTCTGCTGCTCTAGGAACTCTGCTGGACACCACGAGGAGCTGTGCTGAGTTCTCTATAGCCAGAAAAGCCTGCCAAAGCGTGCTTTATAGCAGGGGGCTGGAAAAGACAGGAAATGACCCAAAATGGCCAATAAACTACAAGTTACTGCTTTAAACCACTCCTCTAAGGACAAACAGGCAGCTCAGTACTCCCTACTCCCACTAGTGAGTAAAGAAACTACCCCTTGACCAAACAAGGAAAATGGAGAAAACAGGAACCAAGACAAAGCCCTGGGATCAGCAAAATCTGATCACTGGAACAAACTATTAGAAAAGTATGGAAAACAAGAGTATTTTTTTTGTTTTTTTCAAGTTTTTAACAGAAAGGCAGAAAATACAATAAATGCTGTGTTTTTCGACTAAATGCTATCAAAAGCTAGTACACTTGAGTGTATTAGCCTGTTGTTTAACTTTTAAGCAAAACTTAAACAAGCAAGTGCAATAAACAGTTCAAGCTATGAAAACCAGTAAAAATAGGTAATAACAGAATAAAACAGGCAGAAATAGCAATCGAAGGCTTAAAAAGTCGAAAATGCAGAAAAAAATACTTAAAATCTGGAAAGTTTGTCTTTTCTGGTCTCTGCTGCTCTAGGAACTCTGCTGGACACCACGAGGAGCTGTGCTGAGTTCTCTATAGCCAGAAAAGCCCGCCAAAGCGTGCTTTATAGCAGGGGGCTGGAAAAGACAGGAAATGACCCAAAATGGCCAATAAACTACAAGTTACTGCTTTAAACCACTCCTCTAAGGACAAACAGGCAGCTCAGTACTCCCTACTCCCACTAGTGAGTAAAGAAACTACCCCTTGACCAAACAAGGAAAATGGAGAAAACAGGAACCAAGACAAAGCCCAGGGATCAGCAAAATCTGATATCTAAAAGTTATGTTTTGCCTTGGATTTCTAGAATTCACATTTTACATATTTATAAATAACTGATGAATGATCGTTTTTTTTTTGTTTTTTTTGTTTTTTTTAATTGTCAACACTGTAATAGCCCAGTAGATTTGTGAAACCTAGACTCATATGCTAAAAGTTAACCCCACAGTATTAGGCATTGGAGACATTATGAAGACAGTTTGTAACATGTACTGCTGCTTCTTTTCCTCTTTCATAGGTACTTAATTTGCTTCTGCTAATGCAACACTCCTGTAGTAAGCCATACACTATGGGAAGAGTTCAATAAAGCCTACTTGGAGTAATTTTCCATGTAGGCATAGTGGCATGGAGATTACACACAAGTAAGCAACTGTGTGATCCAGTAAACAGAGCAGAGGGGCGTGCATGAGCATGCGGACATGAAAGTGTCCATGGCGTGCAAATCACCTCATAAGCAGATTAATCACATGCAAATGATGGTGCTGGAGTGACCCAGAAAGCAGATAGGCAGTGTTACAGACCTTGTGTTGGTGTCTGAAGTGTACACAGAAAATTTCCATGTACAAGAAAGCAAAAATTGAACAGGGGCTGTAAAAGTCCATTTAGAAGGTCAGAGATTGCATAGTAGGTACAGATATGTGCAAAACTATGTGTCCAAAAAATAATGTAAAATAGTACAAAATAATTTTTTATGCCCATATTACGTTTGCGAGGCACACAGCAGCATGCAAACATGCCATTATGCAAATAAAAATATTAAAAAGTTTAAAAACTAAAAATAAGACATATGTGAGAATAATGCATTATAGGGCCCTGTATGGAGTATGTACAATGGTAGATTTCAGTGGTTGCTAACGAGGCAGGCCCTGGAATAGTTAAGTATCCAGGTTTTGCGCATGGATCGGTATGCAAATGAGCTGGGGTTACTGAATAGCAAAAATGTGCCAATTTGTCCGCAGATAAAATCTGTGTAGCCCCAGAATCGTGCTGGTGTCCACAGAAGAGCTAGCTGACATCAAAAGGGGGTGTGTCACAATTTAATAATAAAAAACGCACCAAAGCTGCAAATAGAATCTTCCTTTAATGAACAAAGTAACACTGAGCATTTTCATCTCTCTGAAAGGAGACTTCATCAGAATAAGGAACAGTACAAAAATACAATTTAAATAGCTTGAAAAAAACATGGCATTGGTTAATTTTAGCCCAATCAATTTGTTTCATAAAATCATGTTATCAGTAGCCATATTATAAAAAATACATTTTTAAAATAAATGTTTTTTTAAAGAATAATAAATAAGCTGAATACAAGTTCACAAATACCAGACTCACTAAAAAATACTTGATCTTGAAGAACATGCCAGCATGAACAAAGCATGACAACCATTATTTATAATTTATCCTCTCTCTCTTTTAATACTGATTTTAAAGAAATGGAATCATTAAGACCAGGGGGAAACCTTGCTGCTAATCTTAACTGCTTAACTGCCACTGCAGTTCTTTCTTAATAAATTCTTCCAGTCGCCCCTCTAGGTTCCATATATATGCCTAAAATGCCAAATTTAAAGTGTACAAAAACATGGCATCCATAAATATCAGGCTATTTAAATGGTATTTTTGTACTGTTACTTATTCTGATGAAGTCTCCTTTCAGAGAGATGAAAGCGCTCAATGTTACATTGTTCATTAAAGGAAGAGTCTATTTGCAGCTTTGGTGCATTTTTTATTATTTTATTAGTTTTAGTCATGCTTTATACATCCTTGTGGTTGTTTGGTGTGTCACAATATGTTTAAGCAGATTGGAGCTGAATGGCGCCCATTTGCATGGTGTGCCGCTCAGCTAAGCAAGGGTGTGTCCAGTGCTGCTAAGATTTGTTTAGCTGCAGGGCATGTATTTTAGCTGGTTTCAACTATGCTGAGTGTGCCTGTGTATGGTGCTGTGTCCAGATTGCTGAGCAGTGTTTATACCAGCACCGTAGCTTAGCACCCCATGCCTCAGTGCTTAGCAAGGAAGGCAATTTAAAAAAAAAAAAAAGGAAATAGCCTGGGAAAGCCAATCATGTATAAATTACTGATAACACCTGTTCCACTTACACTGGGCCATTCAAACACCTCAGTGATGTACCTGGCAGATGGAATGCATCATAGTTATCCAATCACACAGTCTGCATCTTCAGCAGAGCACTATAAAGTATACATACAACCTAAAATCTGATTTTTCCCCCATACTCTGCACCATTGAAGTACAGACATGGGAATTTTAACTGAAAGAATGCTATGGGCTGCTGCAGGTCTGCTACATATGTATGTGCTAAATGCTGAGGTCAATGCTGCTGCTGCTGCTGACAATAGTCCTAGGCTGAGAAGGAGAAGAGTGTTCAGGCCTAGAGTAACCTTCCAGGAGCTGCATGAGCTGGAGATTGTAGAGCACTACAGGGTGGACAGGGACTGTAAATGTATCTACAAGCACTGTACCTATGAGGAAAAAATACAGGCAGTTAGAAGAACAAGAAAAATAAATGATCAGCAATGCAAGGCATCCCAGGGTCAGTACAGTTTTTATTATTACTTGATTAGCTAATTTGGCTGACTGACTAACTGACAAAATACACCAGTGAGTACAGGATTTTTATACAGTTCTTGACAAATACAGTCCTGCCTCTTTAGATATACATTGTGTCCTAAGTTGGTTATGCAATGTGCCCTAAGTTGTTTTACAAGTTATTTTAAAAGTGCTACAGCAGACTATTTTTGTAGAATTGCTATACAACAAGTTTTCCTTTTTTGGTAACAAGTACAGAGTAATAATTTCTTGCTTCAGCTTGCTTTGTCATCATATGTTCTTACTGCTTAATTGTCTTATCATAACATTTCTAATGAGAAAGAGTATTTATTATTGTTACAGCTGCAGTATACATTATTGCTACTGCTGAATAATTCAAAATTAATGAAAATTTGCAACTTACAAAGTAATACAATACAAAAGCTTAATACAAACTTTATATAAAGCCTGCACCATGTATATGCAAGGCACAACTGCTCCTGTCATTCATTCTATAGATAATGTATGAAATAGAATAATAAACATTTCCTGATTCTTTGATGTTTATGACATATATGTACATTTTACAAATCATGTATTTTACATTATTTGCATTCTTTACACATATAGTTTAGCAATGTTTTGATAGAAATAGAAAAGTACTGATTAATGCATATTTTACATAACTTCTAATAGAAGAGCCATTCCCTGCTGTTACAATATATCAGTGTGTGTCAGTGTGTGACCCTTGTTTCAGGTTGCTGTGACCTTTCCATTCTATTTTTTTTTAACAAATAGCTGGGTTAACAATTCTAAAAAAAAAAAAAACCTACAAAGTCTTATACCTAACTTGCATCTGTTGTCTGACATTTGATTATTAGAGGAATTATTTTCAATATAAATATTTGCTTGTATTAATAATTATGCCTTGATAAAGAGTTGAATTATTCATAAGCACTATCTTATCTTGGCTGATGCTCTTTTAGCCAGGCATTGTATTTCCATGCAGCTTTGCATTATTTTATGTCACTGGCATTTACATAAAAGATTGTTCACACATGCTGCTCAGAGAAGATTTCTGTAAGCTGGTGTCCCAACATTGCTTGAGATCCTAATGCTATACAAGAACTCACCGAGGTCTGCCCCCCTCAACTCAGGCCTACAGCCAACAGAGAGGAACCCATCCCAGTGGAAACAAAGGTATGTGTAGCCCTTAGAATATTAGCTACATGTACTTTTCAAAGACCAACTGGGTACATGATGGGGGTCTCACAGGCATCTGCATCCAGGGTACTCCACCAGTTCCTGGCTGCAATGAAAACACATGCCACTGAGCACCTTTATTTACCCCACAGCCCTGAGGAGAGAGCCAGCAGTATGCATCTCTTCTAATGTGTAGCACACTATCCTGAGGTACCGGATGCCATAGACTGCACTTATGTGCACATCAAAGCACCACCCAGTGAGGAGGGAAGATTCTATGTCAACCACAAGGGGTATGACTCCATCAACTGCCAGGCCATGCTCAATGCCCAGGGCATTATCATGAGTGCATGTGCCAGCAGCTCTGGCAGTTATCACAACTCAAATATCTGGCACTCATCACAGCTGTACCAGATGCTTGCCAGGGGGGGACATCCTATATGGCACATCTGTTGGGGGATGCTGGCTATGCACTGGAACCATAGATGATGACACACACACACACACACACACACACACACACACACACACACACATGCACACACACACACACACACACACACACACACACACACACACACACACACACACACACACACACACACATACACCTACCAAAGAACGCCATAATGAGGCATACACACAAACTAGACACATGACAGAGCATATATTTGGGCTGCTCAAGTCACGGTTCTGCTGCCTCAATATATCTGGTGCAGCCCTGCAGTACTCTCCAGCCAAATGTGCACAGATAGTCACAGTATGTGCCATGCTACACAATATGATACTTATGAAACAGCTGTGGCAGGATCATCACAAGGAAGGGATACACAGCCCCCCACCAGTGCCAAGGTCCCCACAGCCATACCCTTAGGGGGCCTCAGAGGAGGAGCCCCCCCCTGAGGCTGTCCCTGTAGGCAGACGTAGGCACGCCCAGTATGCCCTGGCCTTGGCAAAGAGGCAATACATAGCACATGCACTGACAGCCTAGGGACCTAGGGACTGACACCTTACTCTGAATCACATACATAGTAAAAAATATGCCAGCCATACCACACAACCTGTACTTTACCGTGTATTAGCTGTGTACTGCATGCATCAGATAGAGTCAGCCCTGCAGCACTGTTATCTCAACTGCTGCGTTCACAAGGTAAGTCACTCTCCTTTACAACAAATGTATGGATTACTAGACTATGGTACATATAGACCTGCTGCATATATGCAAGGGAATAAAGTGGGCTACTGGGCTACCTGTGGAGAACTAACAGCTATGTGGGACAACAGGAACTCTGTCCAGTACTGGCTGCCCCATAATATGCATTAGGCCACAAGGCAGCAAAACCCACTGCAGTATGCAAGGGAAATGCCAAACAGCGGGGTCATAGGACAGCAGCATGAGTGTCAATGCTAGAGTCCCCTACCCCAACACAGCCATGTTCCTATACAACTGCTATAACAGTATGTTTGCAAGGAAATTGCAGTGGAACACACAATCTCAGGGCTGTCCCAAACAACCTGGCTACATGTTCTATTTCCACAATATGCAAGGGTCAAAGTGTATGTCTGTCTGCTATTGATAGTGTCAGGAATTAAACTTCACTTTCTGGTGGCTAGTGTGGCTCAGTGGGCTAAGTTCATTAGCATGGTTGATGGTGTTCATGGTCCGAAGCTGGCTGCATCTGCAATTTTGCATGTGAGTTACTCCTATGGTAGGAATCCCACAGACTGTCAATATGTCACAATCTGTTACTGCAAGAAAGCTGGACAAAGCCAGAGACAATGGAGGGACAGGGGACCACAGCTAAGGACATTACACATGCTCAGAGTAACCTAGAAGGTGGCTAGTATAACAGTAGGTTGTAACATGTCAGAGTAGCAGCAAGATGTAAAGGCTATCACGTAACTGTGTCAGTACTTACAATTCAGTGGGCACCATTTAGTAGTATATTATCAGAAAAACACAACTGTCTGAGGAGCAGAGCAGACATATGGGGCAGAATGCTGGACATCCTGCAAAACATGTACAGTCAGAGGTGTGAAGACTGTAACCCCGTTTGTGGTGTTACATCATGTACCCCAGTCACAGCATACCTACAACCACTTAGAGCAGGAAATATGGACAAAGCCATAAACAAGAGTGGGACAAAGGCCCAAATATAAGGAGAAGGATTAACTAGTTACCAAACAAATGTAGAAGATTAAGAGAATAACAAGTCGTGCAGTAGCATGACTTCCCTGGTGTATATTTAGTCAGTAACTCAAATGTCTGTCATCAGTACCTAACGTCAATCTATAATGATTTGCCACTGATGTACTAAAAAAATCACAATGCTATGTAAAATGTATCACACATATGATACAAAACTGACTTGAGGGGTGCTACCCAGTCTACCTTCTATACCATAGAATACTGGCTCTCCAAGTGCCGGCTACTACTTAATCCCAAAAAAAAACAAAATGCTTTTATTCTGACCAACCCAAAAGTCTGCTCCCTTCTCCTTTACCATAAATGCAAAAGATGGGACAGTTATCTCCCCTGACCCACATACAAAATTACTGGGCATCATTATTGACAATAACTCAAAATTTGACCTACATGTGAGTGTTACAATCAAAAACATCAATAAAAAACTTGGATCACTCTATAGAATTAAGGCCTTCCTTACCCCACCAGCTAAGATGGCCATTGCTCACTCCCACCTTCTTTCTACACTTTTATATGCCCCCCCCCTTCTCTACAACCTAAACAAATCTGAACTCAATAGACTCTCAACCTGTTATAATCACATTGCCAGGTTCGCCACAGGTCTGCCATTTAAAACCCACCACTGCATCAACCTCAAACAGCTTGGGTGGCTGGAACTTCCCAATCTAATCCAATATAATCTACTAATATTGGCTAACAAAATCCTCTATAACCCAGATAATACAACAGCCTTCAAACATATTATCCTCCCCCATAACAATCCAAGGCTACTTCAATCCTCGAATAAACTACAAATTCAGATGGTTAAAATTAACAATGCAGCTGGGAATGCCCTCCTCGCAAACTCAGCAGGTAGAGCCTGGAATGTACTTCCTGCCGATATTACTCTGCTCTCCTCCCTAGGCCAATTTAAAGCTAAAATCAAACAACACCTGGCATTAAACTGGCTATGCCACTGTAACACGCCTGGCTAAATGCTCTGTATGATGATGATTTATCCATTAACTAGCTACTGTTAATTCCTCCTGACTGCAAGGAGGGGAAACTGTTATCCTGTAAACCTGTATTTTCATGTTTATCTTTGTATCTGTTTGAACTATCATATCTGTAACTATGTCTTGTCAGTCATTTAATATAATTGTATTCATTGGAGCTTATCTCCCTGGGCCTCTGCTGAAAATGGACATCGATCCAGTCGGACTATCCCGGTCAACAAATGTAAAATAAAATAAATAAAAATAAAAAAAGTGCACATTCTATTACAATCTGTTGCTAGATATGAGTCATATATTACATTCAGCACACAGCCGGGGAATCCCTTGGACATAATATCAAGGCGGTACTGGACTGCTGAAACAGGTGCAGCAGCCAATTGGCTGTAGCACACAAAATCCCAGACTGGAGTACAGGTAGGTCTGGCCTGGAGTCACCTTGTAAGTACTGACAGTCACACTGGGCATGTTGCTACACTTAGCTAATTTCAGCCCATGTCTGATGCCTCATCTGACTAAAGAACTGAGATGTGAAAATATGTCTGTGCATACAGACAGCTATGTATATGTATCTGTCTCTCCCTGTCCCCCTCAGACATGATTACTCGTATCTATCAGTATGTGGCACAATATATATTTTACACACACACACATATATATATATATATATATATAAAAAACATATATACATAGCTAACATATATATATATATATATATATATATATATATATATAGAGAGAGAGAGAGAGAAAATATTATATATATATATATATATATATATATATATATATATATATATACATACCTATATATATATATATATATATATATATATATATATATATATATATATATATATATAGAGAGAGAGATAGACTTACGTATAGATATACATAATATATATATATATATATATATATATATATATATATATATATATATATATATATATATATATATAGCTACAAAGGTTAATATGTAGGTATCGAAAAGCGGAAAGTGCTTGCAGAAAACAAATAACAAAAAAAAAGCACAAAGGATTCAAAGAGGAGAGGGGGTTTTATCTGAAGAAGTTGTGGGGCGAAAACGTTAATTTGACCTTGTCAGAGTTAATCTTGGAAGTCAGTTTGTGTGTTCATTAAACAACTGTTGAGTGCTACAACCGGTTTGGATCCTTTGTGCTTCTTTTTTTGTTATTCATATATAGGTACTAGTCTATCGGCCCTAGAGCCTATACAAGCCAAGCCAAAAAGGTACCTCCTGGCTTTTGCCACCTAAGAAAATTATTTTCCTGTGCCACTGTCGAGCAGAGGCAAAGAAGTGATCCCTGGGGTGAATTTCCTATTTCCCATCCAATCATCAAGATTTTTCTTGAAGAGTACTAATGAGAAGCTTTGTTTGATATAGATAGGTAGTTTATTCCAGAGTATGGGAAGTCTCTGGGATGGGAATCTATCCCTCCGGCATGTTCTGTTTATTGTAGTGACAATGTTTAGGTCCTTAGAGCATGTAGCTCAGAGGGATTGGGACTTCTTTAAGTGGAGCATGTCCAACAGTTCTGGGTTTGACATAGCTTTGTATGTTAGGCAGAGATCACCACTGAGTAGGCGATATGGGACGGAGTAAAGCTGGAGTTTTTTGAGACGGTCTGTGAAGGGAATCTGTTTGAGGCCGGTAATCCTCTTTGTGAGGTATTTCTTTGGCCTTTCCAGTTGTTGTAGATGTCTTGTGAGGTACATACCAAAAGGGGCATTGTACTCTATAATGGGTCTAATGAGTGATGAGTAGAGGGGAACAATGACCTCTTTTTTTCTGGATGAGAAACCTTTTGTGATGAGGTGTGCCACGTAGAAGGATTTCCTAACTACTGTGGCGATGTGATTATCAAAGGAGAGACTACTGTCCAACTGTGTCCCAAGGTATCGTATCACACTTTTGGTGTTAAGTATACTACCACCTATGTTGTAGTTCATGGGTACAGTGTTTTTACCAAAGGGGATGACAATGCACTTTTTGGCATTGAGCTTGAAGCCATGGCTTTGACACCAGGCATCTGTCTCAGTGAGGCCCTTTTGTAGGATGTCCACATCTTTAGGAGTTTTGATTATGGCTCCTAGTTTGCAGTCATCTGCGAATTTCATTACCAAAGACCTTCTGTGTTAGCCTGTACTTCAGAGAAGTAGATACCAAACAGGAGAGGACCCAGGACTGAACCCTGTGGTACTCCACTTGTCACTGGTCTGAAGTCAGATTTGGAGTCTGCTACTTTCACAGTGTGGGTTCTGTCAGTAAGCCATTTGGCAACCCATCTTGTGACATAGGGATTTGTACCTAGTTTAGTGAGTTTATCTATAATTCCAGAGTGGGGGATGGTGTCAAAAGCCTTGGCAAGATATAGATAGGCTGTGTGAACCACCTTACCCTCGTCTACAGCTTTGGTGACTGCTTCAAAGAAGTCTATCAGGTTTAGTAGACATGATCTGCCTTTTACAAACCCAAACTCGGTGGGGTCCACAGTTTGGAGATTACCAATGTCTTTGTTTATAAGTTCCATGATGATACATTTCATGGCCTTGCAGACCAGGCTTGTCAGGCTAATGGGGCAGTAGTTCCCGGGGTCCATGGTGGCTCCCCTCTTGTGAAGTGGGATAGCCGTCGCTGTGCACCATTCAGCGGGCACAAAGCCTGAGGTAAGGCTATGACTGAACATGGTACTTAGGTGGGGCGCCAGTTGGTTATGTAGTTCATGTAGAATGCAGACTGGGATGTTGTCTGGTCCCATGGATGTTGTGTTCTTGGCTTTGGAGAGTGTGTTTTTTACCTGCGCAGCCATGATTACAGGAACTTTGCATTCTTCCGGTATAGAGATGGGCTCTTTAGGGGATGAGAGGGGGGTAAAGTTAGCACTGAACCTATCTGCCAGGATGTTGGCAATATCAGTTGGGTCTGTATATTTAGTGCCATTGCGCTGTAACTCAGAGCAGATCTGAGTGTTGCCATTGAGATTCTTGACATAGCAATAGAATGCTTTATAGGTATAGAGTAATGTACACCCTCCACATATATCTATATGACACAGTTATATAACGCTCACACACACAGCTACATCTAAGTGGACATCACTATGATTTATATATATACATACATACATATATTTATACATGTATATGTTTGTGGGGATACACGAAAGTTCACACCTACATGCAGAATGCTTGGGTCTGCACCTACACACATAATTGTCGTCTGATGGTAAAAGACCACAGCTGCATAATGACATAATCCTCCCAATCACAGATCCCTGTGCCTGTAGAATCTCAGACTGTAGACAGACAATGTTGAGCAGGTAGTGTAATGTGTGATGGCTGCAATGCAGGACTTGGACTGGCCATATAGTCACTAGTAAATTCTCCACCTAGCAAACTGCAAAAGGTCAGAAATGGCAATACTGGTACCTGTACACACATAGCAGGGGTATTAACAGGTATCCCACTGATATAACACTAGATACAATGACAGCATAAAGCAGGTTCATTCTGCAGGCCATACAGGCTGTGTAATACAAGGCCACTTTGCGTAGCCCACAAGTACTGTGACTGCAGCCACATGTCCACCAAATGTAACCGGTGGCATGTGCAACTAGTACTGTAAGCTGTAGTGTGTAATAGTAGGTAGTTAGGGGTTCTAATCTCACATCAGCCACCTTATGTGTGTGTGTGTGTATGTAGATATTTCCCACACAGCAGTTACAGACATGCCCATCAGGCATATGTCTGTGCAATGGCCAATCATTTTTATGGCCCTGTGACTAGCATCCTCCACAACATTGGCCTCCCTGTCAACAGCTGCTGATGTCATCCATCTTAACAGCTCTAGCAGACACTCTCAAAACACATAAGCTCTGTGGCGCATGCAATAAGTACTTAGTGTTATAGTGTATACTACTAGATAGGTATGGGGTCTGACCCCAATAAAGGCAACTCTGTGTGTGTCTGTGTGTGTGTGTGTGTGTGTGTGTGTGTGCGCATAAATATATCCTGTTGCAGAAGTGTGTGTGTGTTAATATATCCCCTTGCAGCAGTGTGCCTGTGTGTGTGTGTAAATATATCCCCTTGCAGCAGTGTGCCTGTGTGTCTATGTATGTAAATATATCCCCTTGCAGCAGTGTGCCTGTCTCACCTATCTGTGTGTAATGGTTATACATTTTAAGGCCCTGTGAGTAGCTCCTGGCTCTAAATAGCCCACATCTACCTATGCATAAATGCTATCCACCACCACCTACATTTGTAGGTACAGAACACCCAGGTGACATGTATCAAGGGTGGCATGCCTTGTCACGGGCTATGCATGCAGGATTATGTTGTCTGCCCCCATTGTCCCTGACACACTGTTGTACACTTATGCACCTACGTAACCATGCACATATACAGCCGTACATTGCTGATGTCATATTTCCACTTTGCTGCCATGCCATCCTGAGCTGCTGTATTGCCACCAAGTCTCTACAGCATAGACATGCAGACCCCTGGAACAGAAACATACACAGTTCTGTGAGACACCTGTCATTCTGCAACACTACTGCCAATCTAACATCATGCAACCAAGGTACAAATACTTTGATGTGTACTCATGACATATGCCAGCATACAGTACCTGTCATGACATAACCTACCGCACTACAAAATGTCACACAATGTAATGTAGTCACCCTGTGTATCAAGCACATATTTGCATGTCCCTGCATTGATGGTATGGATGGCAAGGATGTGGCACAGGTATCATCACATGCACAGGGTGTGGTGTGGGGGTGACAGAGGCTTAGGCTGTGTCAAACAGTTGACATCCTGTGTGTGAGTCAGGAAGGTGTACTGGTCAGCTGGACATAGAGAGGTGCTGTGCATGTCTGTTGGTGACCTGCATGTGACAGTGATGTTTGAGTGTGTGTGTGTGTATACACAGTCAAGCCATGTGTTATCTCTACACATAGGTATGTTGGACAGCTGTGGACTGTACATGGCAGAATAGACAGTTCACATTCTCCAGCAACAAACAAGGTAACTGGCTCTGCCAGGAGTGGAACTGGTACCTCCATTCCCAGGGTCAGATGTGGTACTTGTCCCTGACAGTGACTGGTGTCTGCTGGGCCCGTGTCCATCAGAGGACCACCCAGGACCACATGCCCATGGCCTGTAATGTTGTGGTGAAGACAGCACTCTCTCTTCTGTAGTTCTGGAAGTACTGCCACTATGGGAGCATGAGTGTGCATGGCCACGTGAACTCTCAGCAGATGTTGTTGCTAACCTGCAACCAGATGTCTGATGGCCTACTCCTACCCCATGTTCTAGCACAGACAATGTGCGGTCAAGGACTGACAATGTCTTAACCCCCTGTCTGTCCACAACATCAGTGAAATGATGCATGGTGTCACCAATGTGGTAGAGGGAGTCACAGATGTCAGACAGTGATGCATCCATGATCCTGACATCCATCTGGTGTTGAGTTCAGAATGTGCCTATGTCTCCATGATGGACCAAAACATGCATAGAGTGACCCATGATGTGACACCTGTGACAGATGGTGGATGGGCAGCAATCTTCCTTCGAGCACCCCTGTCAATCTGCCTGTGTGGGATCTTGCCATCTCTCTGGCTATGGCTACTGTCTACACTCACTGATGCCACTGATGCCGCACTCTCCTGTTCGATGCTGCCACATTCTGACTGTCCAATATATGTGGCTGTAGGGGACTGGGTATGTGTGGGTATACTGACTGTGTGTGGGGACAATGGGGTAGGAAGTGGGATGTCAACCCATGGAACAGATTCTGCCCCCAACAACCCCACTTGTGCCTCACTATAGCCACCATCATCATCAACATCTGATGTGACACTGACATCAGGTTGTGAAGGGGAAACACTACAACCGCCATGGTCACCTGTGAGGAGGAAGACAAAATAAGTACATTACTACCTTCACTATTATGTACGGTGATCCACACACACACACACACATACACACACACAAACACACACACACACACACACACACACACACACACACACACACACACATATACAGGTGAAGAGCCACAACTGCATTACACATACCACATCATACCACTTATTTCTGATCCCATGCACAACACACAAGCAGACTACAACATACACAGACAAATAAGGCCCTTTATAACATGCACTGCAGCTATGTCCAGTTAATGTTGCCAGTACTACACACCTGTGAGATAAGTAATACGTCAGTGTATGTGATAGACCTACATCTAAAACACATTGCACCCATCTGGAGCATACCATTGTCCCCTGTATAGCAGACTGCATAGAACTTCACAAAAATAAGTGCAAATATGTTACTGCTCCTGCAAATACACTACTGTAATTGCACTTCAGTTTGCCCCTCCAAAACTGAAATACAAGTATTGCACTCTGGCTAAGCACATCAGTTGTGTCTAATGCAAAATGGCAACCCTTAACATTCTTAGAGTATATAAGATCCATAGAAAAACAGTATCACACTCACTGGGTACAGGGCATTGGACTCCAGCCACACCTGATGTACCTACAGAAATGTGAGGAAGAGGTACTGTCAGCAATACTAAATGTGATATTGTTACAGGATAATATGTGAGTATATCAACATGTACAGTAGGTACTGTGATACTGTCTACATTGCTGACATTCTGAGTATATGTGCACAAGTGTGCATTAAAAATGATCCCCCTAATGCAGATGGACCTGACATCCATGTATTGACATGCAGAGGTTGCCACAATGACTGATACAGTGATGAACACAGGACACTTACCTGGATGCTCTTCTGCTGTGGATGCTGTGGCACCCACCTCCATGATGTATGGGGTGATGGATGCTTGGGAGCTGGTGGCTGATCCCAGGTTCACCAGTAATCCCTCTTTAGCTGAGAGTGGTTGTTCTGCTGCAGGCCCTCCACTGGTGGCAGCATGGTTCCTGGCCACAGCAGAAGCCCTTTGCCATGCAGCATTTACCATATCTGTTGTCTGGTGTCGGACCTGCTTGTAGCTTCTGTCCTGCAGCCCTACTTGGTTGACTGCTGTGATGAGGTCAGCCCACAGTGCTGCACATTGTTCATGATTCGGGCAACTCCTGGACACCAAATTATTGTTATGCAGTCTGAGGCCATCCAGGATAACATTATTTTCAGCAGCTGAAAACTGCAGGTGCCTCCATCTATACATCTTGTCTGAAAGATAAGAAGAGGGGAACACATCACAGGACCACATACACTGCTATCCACTATGTACAGACCCTGCACATCCAAACTGGCTTGCACTATCCACTGCTACCTCCCATGTCAGACCTCACCATCTATCAACACAGCATGTATGTGGCTATCAGCAACATAGTAGCAATACTGGTTATGTCCCTGTGTGCCATGATGGAGTGTTCTTTATGTCTCCACTCCCATCAATGCCGTCTACTGTGGTGTGTCCCCTATGGGCAATGTCCCAGTACTATGTCATACAGCCACTGTCAGACAAATAGATGTGTGTTATTACAAGTATATGGGGACAGTCCAGCAACATCCATGTGCCACAATGACAGACAGAAATGCAAATGTGCTGTAAAATATCATCCTATCTTTCCTGTAGGCATTCTACTTCTTCGGTAAACAGATGTTTGTAGAATGTGTACATGTGCCTGATATATGTGGTCCTTTTGCCAGAAACATGTGGCTGTCTGGCAAATGGTTAGACAATAATTGCAGGTTGTTCTCAGAATGTAGAGAATCTGGTTGTCACATGCCAGAACCCTCATAAAGCAGTTATGCTACAGTAATATCTGTTACTGTATTCATATCCTTACTTTGCATGACCAATATGTATATGCAGTCACTGAGGGTGGACCCCCACTAATAATGGGTATGACCTGAATTCCTGCTGTAGGGGGTTGCCAGGTATGCTAGCCATAGCTGTCAAGCAATGAGACATGAATGCTGACAAAACAGTGACCTAGCCAGAGTACATCAGGGACAGTCAGGGACACCTGTACAATGTCTGAACTACTCCTGTGTGACATTCACAAATTGAGAGGATCTGAATGACAGAATATCATATGATATGACAGCTGTGTCCACCCTTACTTACTGTCACTATGACTAACACATAATCCAGTAGCATTTGTACAGAAGCCAACCATTGCAGGAAAGAGTGAGAGGGTCAGAGCTGTGATTTAAGTCACAGCAGGCACAGTTGAGAGTCATGCCTATAACTTTTGGACAGCAGACCATGTCATTCCCAGAGATGTACTACAGGTCTACTGTTGTAATCCCTATTCCCCATAACTACATCCTCCCATCTGTGTCCCATTATATAGCGACTTGCATTACATACCTGGTAGAGTGATGTAATCCTTTTATGCACAAATCCTCAAGAAAAATGCTTCTGAAATCACAGTCTGTCTTGGTAAAGCAAGTTACAGACCTGTTTTCCAAAGGCAGCTGCTTGCCTTTTGTAGGTAAAGCTCAATAACAGGTGATTGCCTGTGCATGAATTCATGGCTCAGACTTGCTAACTGCATCAAGAACAGCTTGGTAGCACTTTCATTAGCCAATAACATGGCACACCAGTGCAATATTTAAAGCCTTCATGTAGGCCTTTGCCCCTTTCTTAGTCTGTGTGATGGATCTTAGTGAAGTGTGGAGACTACAGCATTGTAAAAGGTAGGTACAAATACTGTCCACTGTTGAGATTTATGAGGTATGTCCACAGTTTTGCATGATATGTTTGGCCATTGTCAAATGACTTTTGATTATCTGGCAGTTCATTGTTAAACATTGTTGGGTGAGGTCAGTAAGGGGTAAGAGACATGTGAGTGTCAGACATTATACCCATCAGAATATGCATGCTGCTGCAGTAGCTGCTGATCTATCAGCGCTGAATGTTTGTAGGGGCAGACTGTGACACATGTCCTTGTCACTTGACCTTTGCCCCCCACCCTTTATGTATGGGGTTTGTGTGGATCCCTCATTCTGGGGGGGTTGTGAGGTATGGTAGGTCTGTGGCCGGTAGCACACATAGAGCTGCACATGTTGCAGTCCGCAGCTGCTGCTTTTTGCCTTGGACTCATAGTGGGGAGTGTGAACACTTTGGAGGACAGCAAGCTGTATGTGTCACTGAGGGAGCAGTGTCAACTCTGTCATTACAGCACAGCCAGGGTGAGGGTACCAATAACAGTCCAGTTTAGGCATGTGATTAAGATACATCTGTTATGTAACAGTGCCAATCAGAGAGGGGTAGGTGAGATATAGGTAGGCTATATGAATATGTGCGGTGTGTCCCTACCTACAGGCCTTTGACTTGACATTTGACTTTGACTTTGCATGACTCAGTCATTATTTGATGCATTCACAAGAATGTTACTGAAGTGCAACACACTGGATTCGAAACCAGGACTGTGGGTGGCAAAATGTACTGCGTGCAAGACATTTAACAGACTGAGGTATTGAGTCACTGCTGCACACTGAAATATCTGTCATTATCTTTTAACCTCAATCTTTAATGACTTGCCAGTAGTTTAGCAGACACATATGTTTTTGTGAAAACCATGCCAAACCTAAGGGGCACAACTGTGGACATTCAGCAATAGTCTGTACAGCTGAGAGCTATACCTGCTATCCCAGGCCTCACGTACATCCATTATTATTTATTTGACTGTGTACTGGTGCAGTTCCCATGTACACTGCCAATTTCCCCATTACTGTATATGTACTTGCAGTGCGTCAGTGGCAATCAAGATATGTTGGTGGAAACACCTATTTTAATGCAGAGCTGAGTGGGCTAGTGGGTTAATGCATTGTGCTGTAGTTGACAGAGGCCCATGTTCAAGATGGGTGAAGGGTGATTATTTTGCAAATGTATCTAACACTGACAGAAACACATAAGATGATCAAGGTACTTTTAAACAGTTTTAAATGGGTTTGCGCAGCATGTTGCTCCACTTAGCTCTGCTTAAACCTGTGCTAATTATAAAAAAAGAGAACTCAAACTGAAACAAATAAACAAGGTGCCCAGATGAGTCGTAGGTTCCAAAAGATGTAACGCAGTTTATTTAAAACAAATAACACACGTTTTCGCTTCTGTTAAAACGGAAGCTTCTTCAGCATAAACAGAACGCAAACTCACAGTGTTTTAAAAACTAATAGTGACGTGTTGTTGATGTCACCCAAATTGAATCATTTAAAGTAAAATCATTTAAAATACATTAAGGTGAAATGCCACGATATAACTTTGGTTTTAGAAAAGCAAGCAAGTATACACCTAAGATTATATGTATACTCGTATATATGCGGATAAATCAAGCAACCAAAAACAATGTCAACATTGCTAGAACCTGTGAAGCAAGTAGCAAAAAATTTTTTTTTTTTTTTTTTTAAACAACATAGCAAAAACGTTGACTAACCACTTTGTTGGTTAGATAAATATCCTATGCTTAGGAAGGGAAGAAGCAACATTTGAATAAGTGTAAAATTAATCTTATAACTGTACTACCAAGGTGCATAAAACAAATGTGTACAATGCTGTATAAGCTTAGTAAAACAGTGCCCAAGGGGAGTGATATAGTTGTCATTAAAAACTTTATACAAAGGGACGCTTATCAAAAAGCAGAGGGAATAAACCCAAAATAGGTAGTTACTGCCCTATTCTAACGTAGTTGATGAAGCTCATATATATAAAATGTGCAAACACAGTTACCTGAGATAAGATCTATACTTTAAAATAGAAGCAATATTGCAATTGTCGTTGAGACCCGGGTAGGAGAAAGCATCCAATAGTAATTGCCACTCCAACTCCCGGGTCTCTAAAATTAAAGATTGTGGGCCGCCCCTAACGTCACATTTTACATTATCAATACCCATAAATTTGAAGCTGTGGCCACAGTTGTTCAGAATGTGTTTAGAGAGGGCATTATCGCTCCTCTTGTTCTTAATAGCGTATAAATGTTGGTAAATACGGTCCCTGAATCGCCGATCCGTCTTACCAACATAAAAAGCATAACAACATTCACAGAAGGCCACGTATACAATAGACTTCGTGTTGCAGTTGATCCTGTGGTTAATGGCAAATTTCCTCTTACCAATGGAAAAGGAGTTTCCTACACGTAAGTGTGTACACCATTTACAACACCCACAAGTATATGTCCCCTTATGTCTAACCATAAGGTCAACTGAGCTGTTTCTCTGTAACATGTCTTTGAGGTTATAACCTCTCTTGAATGTGAAAACTGGGCACTTATTTGCCATTGCTATCACTTAATGAGCAGGCACACTCAGTTGAAAACTGTGTATTCTCCCCGAGCCAGTTAAGGAGTTTAACCACTACCACTGACAACAATGTGGACGTTTTTAACGTCTGTAGTAGGTCAAACTTCTCTACTGGCTTCATTTCCCCGTTTAACATACAATCAGGTTCACTATGTTCAATCATTCGTAAGAACTGGTATTTCATTACTAATGCTGGGCTCCATGAAAGGTTGGGCACTACCCCAGCATAACATTTCATAGTATATGGAGCACAACAATAAGTGAGATAACAGTCAGTATAGTAACAGCATGCCAGTACCAGTTACAGCATAAGGCCAACATAGGTAATTCAACATGTTATGTTAGTATGCAACCATTGCAATACATAACAATAATAAAACACAAGGCCCAACATAACATTTAGAGAACAATATTTGTTAATAGTAAACCATAACCAATGTATAACAATAATAAATTATGATGAAGATAAGGGGTGGGAATAGAGAGAAATACTGTCCATTAGTACTAGTATAGGCTATATAGTTTGTAACAGTACTGTTAATTACTCTACAGGTCTGCCCTTCCTTTATGTATAACAGTGCCCTATAGCTGCTGTAGCACGTATATACCTCTCAAGCTATCCTCATGGAACAGTATGGGCCAAGCTGTAACACCTACAGGTACAAAACTACAGAGGACTATTACATGTCAGGTGGACCTATATGACTACCAAGGTGTACTTTAGACTGTAGTGTGATTGTGCTATTGACATAATCATGTTGATGATAGATCTGTGACAGAGGGATTAGGTGACAATGATTACAGCCCGTGACACTTGAGAGACTTGTATCATGCACAGTACAGAGAGTAAACAACTATCATACCATCCTTGGCATGCATGGGGTTAGACTGTCAACAAACATTCACAGACACACCAGGCACACAGCCATACCAAGATTACACATTTTGTTTATTCTAATATCTTTCATTAGTATTGTACTTGCTGCTTTTGTTTTCGGACATCTTATCACATTCCTGATGAATGCCACTAACAGTCTGTTACTTCTGAACACACAAATTAACCCATAATAAAGGCTACTGCACCCATTTACCTGTAATTCTTGTGGGAAGAAAATCTGTTAACAAATCTTAACTGATTCAGTAATATTTATTAGTACTTGTCACTGGATTCAAACCCTGGTCTGTGTGACAAAATGTACATCAAACACAACATTAAACAAACTGAGCTACTGAGCCAGTGCTGACTGTTGACTGATATTTACCTAGAGCTCACCTGGAAAAAGAATATGACCTTATAATAGTAGCAGTTTTACATAAGATTGCAATGACAGTTGAACACACATGCGTGAGATTCATGCATAACAGAGATACTAGTTAAACTGTACATTAATACATATAACGCAGGTGTACACAATAAATTCTTAGTGGGTGGAAATATCTGTGATGTGTACAAACCATATCAGAGTATTGGGTTGGCTACCTGACCCATATACAGTTGGAGATGGTATATTTGCAGTCTACAGTTATTACAGTTTCACACTTGCCTGTAGCACCGTACCTCAGATCAGGAATGCATATGACTGAAATGCAATGGTTAACACAAGACAGTCCTGATATACACAATATACCTTGTGTGCTCCTGGTATTGCTTCAGATGTTAGTGCAGAAAATTTCATAATGTACATATCTTGTAGTACAGCTCTAAATCTACAGTTTAGCATAACACTCTTTCTTAGCTAACCTAGAGTCAGTTAGTGGTATTCTTTGTGTTGTTATTTCAGAGCAGATGTCATACTCGATTTCATGAACAACAGCCCTACTTACACACAAACTGCACAACACAGCTTTATTAGGGGTACCTTCATGCAGTTATTGTCATATTTTTGAGTCTTTATTAAACAAGTAATAAGTAGAGAAGAATTTAAGAGGAGGTCCCTGGGATTTAGTACTTGAGGAAGCAGAATTAACATGGCAAATTTGGACAGGAGCCCATACACCACCAGGGTTGAACGAGGCATTGTCAATAAAATGTTTATTAAAAAAGAAAGCACTAGCCAGGTAATTACGTGTAGATGCCCAATAAGTTGTAGTTCAAACTGTGTGCATTGTTTTAGAGCACCTATAAATACACGCTACCAGATTAACATTATTATGGTTAGGCTTACAGCGTATTTTATGTGCACAATAATCTTATTTATCTAGGACGTTCAGAGAATTCCATTTAATAACACTGTGTTTAGTATCTTTGTTGACAACAAGTATGGCAAATTCAATTGTCCGTAGTCATTTGTATATAGTTTGTAATTGTGTAATGTAATCTATTTATAATAAGGAAAAACAGCTTTGTATTACTTGTCACACACAAGCGCTTTTCATACACAAATATTATCTAGTTGGTTAGAATGAACATTATTACCATTTTTATCGTTTTTTATCCTGTTGCTTTAAATTAGAATTAGTTTGAGTGACATCATTATTGGCTTGTGAATTTCATTGGAAGTGTGTTTTTTAAGGGGAGTTTTTAAAGTTTGTGAGTAATTTTCATGTAATTGTTTAGTCTGAAGAAGCTGGAGAATTGTTTCCAGCGAAAGCGCTAACTATAATAAATTACGTACTTTTGGAGTGTACTGAGAGCTTCTCGTTTTGTGGTTTTCTCTATTAAACTAAATTTGGGGTAATGCAGGTGTTGCAATACAGCTGTAATTGCACAATTATTGCAGTAGAATCTTTATCTCATTATCATGAGCAGGTTTAATGCTTTAATCGTTATTTCGCTATACTTTGTAGTAGACAGTTATTGCAGTACAGACCCACGTCCGCATTCATTGCATTACACAAATCTGGAAAGTGCTCAAAGATCCACAACTAGTAAATCCAAGCGCAGCAAATATCCAACATGCAAAAAAAATGCCGAACTGTAGCACTGCTACTTTATTAAAACACAAACCTTTCTGGAACACCAAATCCCTTCTTCAGTGTATTAAATACATTAAATTAACTTCACATAAATAACAAATAAAACAAGTCACATGTTAAACCCCCCCAAATCAGCAGTCGCAAACAATTAAGTACAATTAAACATACTTTTAAAAATACAACACACCTATATCTCATTTTAAATTCATCTGTCTTATTTGTAAAACAGGTTGGAGAAGAGTCAGCTTGCAAACGTAAAATCCATTCATATTCCATTAATTTTAATTTACTATTATAATCACATCCCCTTATATTTTTAGTCAAGATTTGTAGTACCCTGAGCTTATACATATGGCCAGGGCCACAGTCTATTATATGCTTATTGAGCGGGTTTGTCAGTATTTTACTTCTAATATCCAATTATTAATAATTAGCTTCATTACAGCATATGATACTCTACTCTAATTCATAACATATCTTAACCTAATATTTTCTCCTGCATAACATCTAAGTGCATCTCCCTCAAATGGAGAAAAATAGGGCTTAGCGCTACATTCCCTGTCACCAATCACTTCTCTTCTCATTTTATTTAGTAAAACTTCATCATACCCTCTTAACTTAAAATCATAGAGCATGTCTGTCATCTGTTGATTACATCTCTCTATATCAGTATTAATCTTGCTCATCCTTAATAGTTGACTTTCAACAATGCCCCTAAAAGTACGACCAGGGTGCATGCTTTTTCGATGAAGGTACCTACTGGCCTGAACTTCTTTTTTATATATGGTAGCATCAATAAAGACAACCCTGGAACATATAACAATTGTTGGAGTGTACAGGTCATTAAATTCAAGTGCAGATGACCTAGAGGAATTCATACATTTCTTACATAAAACACAGGAGGGAAGAATAATATTAGCTGGGGACTTAAATTTACCTAAAACAGATTGGAATAATATCGATTCAACAATGTTAGTAAAGAAATTATTCAGAGAGTATATTCAGGAACAAATGCTTCAGATTGTAAAAAAACCTACCAGGGAACAAAATATACTAGATATTGTTTGTGTTCACAAAGAAATTGCTGTAACTTCAAGTCAAATTTTACCACCATTGATGTGCAGTGATTATGAGAGTCATAAAGGTTAATTTTTTGCTAGATAATTCTGCCGAAATGAAATCTAAGCCAATGCACAGAAGGTTAATTACAGATTATATGGAAGCAAAACCGTTACTATATAAAACTAACTGGAGTGAGGCGTTCAGTGGAAAAACTGCAGATGGAATGTGGAAGGTTTTGAAAGAGAAATTATTTGAGTTCAAAAAGTAAAAAAAATGTTTAACATCAGGATCTAGGCACGCAACATTAGGGGGTATATTTCCATAAGAACAAGATACCTGATTAAGGTAAGAGACAAAAAATATAAGAAACTGAAGAGAGGTCAAACTACAACTTTGAAAACTGAAATAAACAAGCTGGACAAACAGATTAAGCATAGTGTTAGACAAGATCAAGGAAAATTTATATAAAGATGTTGAGCATAATATAAAACCTTTTTATAGATACATAAGATGTGGAAGGAGTAAAGATGCATAAACTGATAAACTGTGTGCAGATTCTAAAATATATTCTCAGACACAACAGATTATAGATATATTTACAAAATCTTATGCAAAACAGTTTGACTCCACACAAGGGGTGTTTAAGTTGTCCTAGTGACATCCAGGTAACCCCAGATACTGGAATCAAATTAAATTATATTGAAAATGAACTGTGCAAACTGGATCCAAACAAAGTACAGGGAGGAGATGGAATAAGTAACAATGACCTAAGAACACTTAAGCAAGAACTTACACTCCCATTACATATATTATTCACTAGGTCATATAAATATGGGGAGATTCCTCAAGATTGGAAACATGCACTTATTAAACCTGTCTTTAAGGGAAAGGGGAGTAGGACAAACCCAGAATCATATAGACCCTTGTCTACTTTCATGTTGTGGAAAAATAATGGAGAAGGTAATACTCGATAAGTTATTGTCAGAACTGGATAGGTTGGGACTTGAAACCATATATCAGCCTGCATATGTTGAAAACAGATCTATTACCACCTGTAACATGATGTTCTTTAACAATATAATGGCTATGAATGAAAAATTGTGCTGTGATATGATTTATATAGATTTAACTTCAGCATTTGACAGCACAAAACACTGATCAATAAATTAGCGCAACTAGGTATTGATGTACTGTTGATAAGATGGATAGCTGCATGGCTTACAGATAGGACACGGTAAGTATCACACACCAACTGGACAGGTGAAATCCTTGGTTACAGTCAAGGTGTCCCACAGGGCTCTGTACTAGGCTCTTACTTATTTAGATTGTATGTTCCAGACCTTACTTTTTCATCTGAGGTGTTCTACAGTCTATATGCTGATGACCTGAAATTGGGTAAACTGGTTACAAGTGTTACAGATAAGGCATGTCTGCAAAATAATTTGACTAAATTGACCATTTGGGCACAGGAAAATAATATGTTGATAAATACATCAAAAACTAAGCATATGAGATTTGGGAGACATAAATTGAAAGGTGAATATTTAATACAGCACACAGTGATTGAAACTGTAGACTCATTTAAGGACCTGGGTATATGGGTAGATTCAGTTATGAGTTTTTCTAAACATATCAACCAATTAGCTAATGATAGTTATAAAATTATATGTTGTATAAAAAGATTTATAAAGTCTAGGAAATCAAACATAATGAAGTAATTGTTTGTTAGTTACATTCGACCCAAGCTTGAGTATGGAATAACAATATGGAAACCCTATAGGAAAACAAGCGTGAATAAACTGGAAAGAGTACAGTGGAAATATACTAAGGGCATTCATGGATGTGAAAATCTAAGTTATTATGAAAGACTAAAATATTTGAACTTGTGCAGTGTCTCTTACAGATACTTAAGAGGAGATCTTATTCAGGTATATAGGGCATTTAGGGACAACTAACTCTGGGAATGTTTGGGGTTATCAAAAAGTACTAGAGTATCGTCAGATAACCTATGTAGAAGATTGTATAGGAATGAAAAGTGTACTAATTTGGTTCTCTGACAGAGTAGATGATGCTTGGAACAGACTACCAAATTACATTAAAGCAAGTACTAGTTTAGATATTTTTAAGAACAGCCTGGACATTTATTATGGGAAAAAGTGTTTTGGCATATTGGCAAGCTAGAAGGGCTTTAATGCCCGTACTTGAAACATTTGTATGTATGTATAATGTATCTAGCTTGTTCTCATTCTTTATAATACATACATCTCAAAATTGTATTTGTTCTTTAGAATAGTTCACTTTAAACTGCAAAAATCCAGTAGTAGTATCCAAATAAGAAACAAAATCACATAATTCTTGTTCATTCCCATTCCATATCAAAAAGACATTCCCCAGGATTCATGAAGCTCAGCGCAAGGCCGGCGTTAGGCTTGCACCGACCATGTGGCATGAAGATGGTGCAGTAGCACCGAATGCATATTAATGAAAGCGCTGCCGCCACAGCCACGTGCATAGGAAACGAGCGCGAGTGCATAGGGCATGTCGAAGTGCCACACGGAGGCGTGGAAATGTCAGCTGTCGACGTGCAACCTAAAATGCTTGCATATAACAATTTGCATGCAATAGTAACCACACCTGTCAGTGTCCGTGGATACTGAAACGTATGCAAAGCATGCAAGACAGTTCCTGCGAACACAAAATAAAGAAGCAAACACAAATGCACGGTAGGGAATAGTGGGTCCCCATCCCTCGAACAAATGACATTGAAAACTGTGTGCCCGTAGTCCAACGCAGTGTAGATAGTTATACCAAGTGGAAGTGAAACACATCATGTTAGCGTGCCGCCAATAGCTACGTCCAGCCCAATGGTCAGGGTCACAGCTGTCCCACATTCTGAGGGAGAGTACACAGCTGGGCAGATGTGTCCATAACAAAACCACAATAAATGTAAACATCTAGCGACCGTATGACAGAATTATATCCCACAACGCATGTAATAGTCACATACAATAGGTATGTCCATATTTAACATACCATATGTGACAAGAAATAGAATAAGCAAGAAAACGTAACAGAAGGAGCATATAAACTGCTACAACAATAAGGCAACATGTAGGCTTAAAGGAACAGTATTATCCATAGCGTTGACTATGGGTATGTGATATCCAGTACAATCGGATATGTGTCCGGAATATATCCCATCCTGGACATAGGAAAAGGTGCCATCCTACCAAAGATCAGAGCAGTCGGCCAAAATCTGCACATATGCGGTCCAAGCCGTACTTGTCAGGATGTGTCACAGTTGAACGGGTATTACCCGGGTGTACCAACCATGTCATGAAAGTTAAGTATGGGTGTGTACCTATGTGCGTGATATATAGCATGTGGAAGGTGAAACATGCCAGGGTAGTCCACACAACCATACAGGTACCTGACATATGTAGTGTAAACAATGTGTTACCTTGACTGTGTCATGGGCCATCAACCAAAGCAGTGATGGATGGAGTGTCAGGAATATGTGTGTGGGGGGGATGGGTAATGGTATAATCCTCAAAGGCAAGACCGTGTCGTATGCAGAATAGGTGAACTGGAGGTGTATGAGGGAGCAGTGGGTGAATCAGAAAGAAATACAAAGAACATGTATACACATCTGCAATGCAACCTGACAGGCCATATTGTAGAACACAATCCCACAAACATATGAATATTAAAATGTGCGATAGAAATGTACAGAAATGTCACCGGCACATACCCACAGATTGGTCCTGATGGAACCAGCCCATTCAAATGCAACACACCTGGATGCATAATGGAATGCCCATCATCCCCTCCACAGCACACAACCCGCCCCCATACATGAACATCCACCAAATCCAGCCATACTTGGCCTACTAGCTTGGCGCAGCCACATCTACACATAGTGACCACTACTCATATGTAGTAGGCAGTGTCACCCTAGGCAGTTTCAGGATTGCAAACTATGTATCGCTTGCATGTAAAACCCCAAACACATTGAATGGTCGGTATTGGTCTTGTTAAATTTTTGGATTTCCCTCATGGGATAAGTAATTTGTGTAAACATCAGAATGGGTATCAAGACACGATGTCCAGTCCTGTAGACATCTGGACACAAGTTTGAATGTGCAGTAGTGGTGCATGAGACTGTACAGCCCTAGACAGTCATGCAGAACCTACTACCCAGGATCAAACACCTGCCCGTGACGCACGTGTCCCCACATGAATACTCGAGAGAATATATTGTACACATTTGCATAGTGGCACTTGGAAATAGGGTGATGAAGGCACTGACATAAACAGGATACCCCCTGATCTACTGTGTGAGGGACAGTAACTGTGTGGGTAGGTGTGTCCTGACCAACAATGATACAATGCCAAATGTCCTGTGATTGTAGGAAATAACTATGTACCATACTGCATGTAACAGTTGCCTAAAGCAGTCATGTCAGGATAGAAAATATGTAATTCGTACAAGAAACAGACTAACAACTAAAGTGCTAAAGGTATAGGCTCTCAGCATGGAAAATAATGAATGTTCTAAACCTGCACCGAACATGGGTATGTGTTGGCCTAAATAATCTGGTGTCCCCAGAATATATCCCAACCTGTACATATGACAATGTGTCAACCCTATCAATGGTCAGAGCATTCGCACAATAACTGGCCAGCCTCTTAATCACTCACAAAGCCAGTGACCTTTGGAGGAAAGGTGTTGAATGAGAATGACTTCTTCTTCTTCTTTTGGCTTTTTCCCGGTTAGGGGTCGCCACAGCGGATCACCTGTCCACGCATGATTGGCAGTATAGTTTTACAGTGTCCAATTGCCAGCCCAGCGCCCAACCTTCCACAGAAGGCACACACACACACACACACACGCACTCACACCTAGGGTCAATTTAGAGTGTCCAATCCACCTATGGCATGTATTTGGGATGTGGGAGGAAACCGGAGCACCCGGTGGAAACCCACGCTACCACAGGGAGGACATTCAGACTCCGCACAGAAGGCACCCCAGCCAAGGATCAAACCAGAGAACCTCTGCGAGGTGACAATGCTAACCAGTGCACCACCGTGGCCACCCAGAATGACTAATTACAACAATTAAGAGTAATAGACGCATTTAACTGCAGAAAATAAGTAGTAATACGAATCTGTCAACATGTTCCAAGTTAATAGTACTAATATGGTAGAAGTGTCAGTGATTGACCCTGATTTGTCATAGCCTTGTCCCTGTCACTGTAGAAACTAGTCTCTGAGTATCACACAGGTGCGTACACATAAGTACACCAACCAACTGTCACATTTGTTGACAGGACTATTGCATACCTGTAGTGAATTTATAACTGATGTCCAGAATAATATTCATCATATATATAAATGAATGAAATAGTCAAATGTGAGGGGAAACATGTGAAACCCCCCCCCCCCACCATGTATTATGTAGTGGAACCACTCCCCACCCTATATTATGTAGTGCTGACCTAATAATGTGGTCAGAGGTGCCCAAACACCCGCCTCTGTAAACACAGGTAGAATGTTAAAATCCAGACTAACTCTGTCCATGTGCTACGTGTGATATTTAAACAGGTACAGGGCAGTTCTAGTCACCAGCTGGACAAGCCTAAACCCAGACTAGCACATGAACACCCTGACAATCAAACACACGTATGTGCGAGGACTATAAGTGGAGGAGTTCTGAATATCCTTGGAGTGAGTAGACATGCAGCACGGGTCCAGAGCAGTAGGAAATAGGGAATGTCGGAAGTGTAGTACTGTGGTTTTCCCAGCAGGAGAATGGATGCCTGCTGTGTAAGTGAAGCGGTGAGGCGTATGTCAGAGTAGCTATGAACCATGGGTATACATATAAATGAGGCAGAACAACAATAGTGTAGTGGTTAGAGCATCCGCCTAACGTAAAGGCATTCCTGGTTCAAGTACGACTATAGCACATATTAATTTATTGTGTAATGAATGCCTCTGTGCTGTAAAGCCAACATTTATACATGTAAAGGTGACTGCGTGTCTCGCATGGGGCCGTTAACCGGATTCCATCAATTAAAGTGGTACTTTCATAAGGAATAAGGCACATGTAATCACAAAGAAGTGGCAGTAAACATATGTAACTCACAATAAGTAGATGCAAGTGCGCCTGCGCAGGTGTAAGCAGCTTGTAGCATAGCAAATGTATGTTGTCTTGTACAGTTGTAACTTTTATATATATAGATATATAGATATATATAGATATATAGATAGATAGATGTCTGTATAGATAAATATCCACAGACATAAAAGAAATATGCAATTATATATATATATATATATATATATATATATATATATATATATATATACATGTATATATATATATATATATATATATATATATATATATATATATATATACATATATAAGAATGAACGCCGTAAGACAAAAGCAAACATAAGGGTTTTGAAGGGAATCTAGAGCAAGTAAGGTATTATAAAGTGCTCGGAGCATATGTCATATAAAGCTGCACAAGAGTGAGTAGAGCACCGCTATGCACACCAGAGGCAGGGTTATACCAGTGGCTATAACATCGTTGACGTGCTACGTCAACATTATACACAGACGGAATGTAGTTCATGTTGTGACCACCTACACTTGTAACCCACAAATCGTTCATAATCCATAACACCAGGAAAGGCACGTATGTGCAAATATGAATGGAGGGAGACGCTGCGAATACAAGAGGCGGTGCAAAATGTGTATAGGGCCCCAATGCTCTGGAGAGGGCAATGTGTAAAGGTGTGTCATGGCTGCGATATCAGGTGGATAATGGCTGTTATGTGTGGAAACTCAACCCGGGTGTGCTGGAGAAACTATGGATATGTGATTATGGACACAGGAGTGCTAGGGTATGTTGCGCTGGTTGCAATGGAGCGGCCCGTGGAGGTCAGCTAGTAAATAGGTGCGATTCCCACATAGAGCGTCGTCTGTGCGGAGACATGCGTGAATGGGCGTACCATCGTCGGAGGTTGTGCGTCAGGGCTGGCAGCTCAGAACGTAAAACCTATCTGCCAACCATGAGTGGAACGGAGATCTGCTGTGACATCCCCAAACCGGGAAAAGCAGAAAGGCACAACTACATGCAGACATCAATATGTTGACGTACAATCTCTGTAACACAAGCACTCATTCTATTAACATTAATAATATGAATGTGCACAGAAACAAACACAGTAGCAGGAATAATAGGCTGCGCATATGAGTAATAGGTCGAATAACACTGTATCACATCACACTTATCAACGGTACCCCAGACATGAAAAACGTGCAACATCTGTCCACTGTATAATGTGCAGTATACTGATCACAAGTTCACCAGAGTGAAGTGTTGGTGTCATAATGACTAAGGCAATAGTATGCTGTTGAAGCAGAGATGAAACCCAATACGCATGTGTAACCGTCTATGTCCAGGAAATGTATTGGTTAACGGACACACAGACGTATATATAGATAAAAATATATATACATGTAGATATGTATATTGATATACACAAATATATATATATATATATATATATATATATATATATATATATACCTGACATAATCGAAACCACACAACACCCGACACCACATATGACAGTCCATAAACACGAAACCACACATAACCGACAGCAAATAACCCGTGGTACACAAACAAACCCCATACAAAACAAAACACATCCCACTTACAAGCACACACAAAATCCTTACAAGCCCACACTAAACCTAACCCTAAGGTCCGTCACACTTACCTACCGGCTCCCTAACTCACTGCCCTAACCCTAACTCGCCCTATGGCTCCCTAACCCTAACTCAGTTAACCCACCCAACCCTAACTCACTTAACCCACCCCTATCGCTCCCTAACCCTAACTCACTTAACCCACCCCTATCCCCACAGACCGTCAATCTCCACACTTACCTGCCTCGCAACGTCCCGTCACTACCGCATACTCACACAGCCTTTCCCCATGTCGGCATCCTCGGCGTTGGTGTTGTCATCCGTCGTGTCGGTCTTCTGCATTGTCGATGTTCTGCAACCCGATTTGGCGTCGGTCTTCTTCGATCTTCTGGAGCTCCGGATTCCGATGTCGGTCTTCTCAGCTGTCGACGAAGTCAGGTAGAACCATATATATATATATACACAGAAAGATATATATATGCATATATATATATCTATATATATATATATATATATATATATATATATAATAGAAATATATACACATACAACAGGTATTGATATATACACATACACACAAAACAAATATATATGTCATTGTAGATATACACATGTACATAACTAGGTTACTTTACAGCAATGAGGGGTAACATATGTTCAGACCGGGCATATGTTACTGGGAGGTCCAATAAATAAACGTGTTACCTCCCACACTGCCCAGCTAGGCTGGTCAGACATACAGACATGCAATAAAGGTAAATACACCGCTGCATTCCAAACCACCAGCAGGAAAGTACCAGTGGGAGAGATCTGCAAGGTCTACACTTTAAACATGGATAACGGGGTCCCTTGCGGGACACCAAAAATTCACTATACAGGCAACCTGTAGTCAGTAATGCAAGCAGGATGTAGCTGTACACGGAACAGTAGGCTGTGCAAGTGTAATAACACAAGGGTTGACAAAACATACATGTGTCCCGAGATGGGGAGACTGGGCAATGTGTAGGGGTGTGCTCATACCCCAGCTGCGCTCACAGTAAGTAGTTCTCATGAGTGCTGTAGAGGGGTGCCAGATAGGTGAACCATGGATATACAATAATGGGCTTAAGTGTGCAGGTGCTGGTTGGCAGAGATGTAGTAGGCCCGCCCAGTGGAAGTCATTAATATTCCAATGTGGGCATAGCAGACGCCTATACCTCCCAAACCTGAACAGCACATCTACTGGATAGTCTGTAAACCATCGGGGGAATACATAGGGACCAAATCAGTGCCGTGTACCCGATTAGCATGGACATCCATAGTTATGAATCAGAATGTAACAAAGTCCAACTAAACACTTCCAGAACTAGTGATATTAGGTGGACAGGTGGCGGAATACAGGTAATGACAGATGACAACATGTATGTGTCCTAAACGGCATGTACCTTGACAAACATGAATGAATACATATGCTCTGGGACTGTGAATGTGTCTGGTTAATAGAACCAATCATCTAAATGTGTCCCGCAGGGTGTTATGCAGTGTTCCTGATACAGTGTTCATTCCCCCCCATTGGTATGTGAGGTGTGCTAGTGACGGAAAGTGCATAATTTGCTGACCACCTTAGGTAGATAATAGCATAATAGATGAGGTTTACCACCCATACGCCTTTGAGGGACACACCCGTCTGGGCCGTTGTGTCCTGCAAAATGAATGTTATGGAACATGGCCTGTGAGTTCGGGACAGGAGGCCATATATTGTGTGTAGTGGTGTCAGAAATTAATTTGTTGTATCAGAAACAGCTACATGTAATAGGAAACAGTATTAACAATTATAATGCTACAAGAATAACCTTAACATATGCAGACCGTTGAAGTAGTCAGTTTACTACTGGCTGTGGGTCTGTGTTGCCTTGACATGTGATAGTTCTACATATAGGATCTATAGAGCTGCCACCATTCTGAATGGCTAAAGTGGGATCTGCTCTGTAGAAATGTCAAAAGTACCAGGGCAGAACATACCTACAGCCATGCATAGTACAGAAATATGCATATCAGCACAAATCAAAGCTTAGTCTAGCAGCAGTAAAGTTGCTTATGCTACTACATATAACATATCAACATGTCAGGTATACAAGACCTGTAACAAGCAACCACTACTGACATGTAGAATATGAGAATGTCCCCTAATCAGGACAGTTGCTATGGCTAGAGTATTGTCACATGACATATGCCTAATGAGGGACTGTCCCATACAAAGTGGGAAAGGTGGTACTCCTACAGTCTCCCATCGTGCAATCTGAAAGGTGGAAAATGTACAGTAGGTATGCGGTAGCATGACTTGGCAGACAGCTGCGTTAACAAAATAACATTCACATGTCAGTATTGCAGAGTATCGGTTCCCATGTATCAGGCAGATGGGAGCAGATCGTATGGGGAACAAGCATATAATACGATTATGTCACTGGACAGGCCGCCGAGTCCTTACAGTCGAACGCTTGCCATCGCCAAATGGTTAGACATACCCGATATTGTAGTCATGTAGTCCAATGTAATACGCATCACAAGGGATCGCACACACCCAGCGTGAGTGACAAATGTAAGCACAAATGTCAGTGAGCAAGCGCCTGTAACCGTGTTTGTCTACCAGTATGCCAGTAGTGCACTGGCAAAGAAATGTGAAGTCTAAACGGGTATAAGGTGCTGTAACCAGAGGTCAGCAGTGCTTAACACTGTGCAAACCCACACACAACTGCTCCCACCTGCTGGAATGTGCCTTACCCAGTCCGTATACAAAGGCGTCGGAATGGCCGCAAACAAAGAGCCGTCCTATTCACGTGCTGGTAGCAGTACCCTGTGCACATAGCTCATGTGAATTAACAATAGGACATGGCGTATGTACAGATAATAGACCACACACACACACACCATACAGCAGAGTCATCCAACAGTATAGCAATGTACTGGCAGATATGTCCTGACCACTGGTGTATGCATGCCTGGCCGTGGTCCTGTGTTTCAGTGTGTGAGCATGCCCAGTATGACTGTTACGCATGTTGTCGACCAAGATTACCGTCATACCGTCATGTGTGCTCATGCCAAGTATGGTCAGCTGTATCGCATGTGTCACATGTCCAGATAGTCAGTACCGTGTTGCCGACCCCTCTATTCTACACAGACAGGTGTCATGCTGTGTCTGCAGGGTAGCTAATGGTCATGTGACATTGACAGTTGCTACATGTCTGCATAGAGTGGGGGGACATCCAACCGCATCCACAGTCCTACACAGCACAGTGGGTGGCGCACATGACTCTCACATGTGTAGGTTGGACAGGGGCACAGCTGACAGTTGTACACATCTGCCACTACTGTACTGGCATGCCAGGTACTCCATGTCAGTGTGTGGACCTACCTTAATTGCTGGTTGGAGGGATACCAGTGTACGTCAGATCCCAGCTTTAAATACCAGCTTAGTGGTGTTGGATGTCCTAGCTTTCACAACCTACATCAAACTGCCTGGCCTGCTGTAGTCTGTTTGTGTCTTTGGGGGTTGGGGTCATTCATTGGGCATATCCATAGGCCATTGTATATCATTTGTCTGTATTGGTCCACACCTGCCCAGCTGCATGGAACGTGTGTGGGCTGTACGGACACACATGATGTTCAGCCCATAATCTGCAGTGGGTTGGGACACCCTGTGTACTACTGGTTACCAATGTGACCCCCGTATGTGCTACAGATGTCATGGTGCCACTATGGACGTGTACTGTCTGCTGCCCTAACATTCAGCCATCAAAGTCTCTTTTATGCTCACATACATACCATAGCAATGGGTAAATACACATCCTAATACAACTGCCAATTGTTAGGTAGGTAAACGTACCCTGGGGGTGTTCTGGACCTGAGGACGGTGCTGGAGGTCTGCCTATGTCGGATGCACACAGTGCACCTCCTATAAATGGCCGAGCACAGGTAGTGCCATGTTTGGCATCCATTGTACTATGTGTGGGTCAGAGAGGGGAAATCCGTGGGTACCTACTGTGTCAATGCATATGCCTTGTGTTGCCTCTTTGCCAAGGGCAGGTCATACTTTGCATGGCCTTTCACTGACTGGGCCCTGCTCAGGTAGTTCTTTCACCAAGTCACACTGTGCCTGCACAGGCCTTGGCGGTGGTGTTGGGCCATGTGGCCCTGCCCCATGCTGTTCCTGCTGCAACTGTTATTGCAGGATCAGATTGTGTAGCATAACAAATACCATAACAAATTGTGTGCATGTAGCTTGTGAATACTGCAGGGCTCTACCGAATGTGTCCGGATACCAGAACCATGACCTGAGCATCCCAAACACATGTTCAATTATATGTCTTGCCTGTGCATCTGCCTCATTATGGTGTGAGTGTTCAGGTGTGTGTGCATTGCTGATGGGTGTCATCAGCCACGACACCAGTGGTTACCCAGCATCCCCCACTAGGAGACTGTAGGGGATATCCATATTGGCAAAGGTGTGTTACAGCTGTGTCAGAAGCCATATATCGGAATCATCATAGCTTCCAGGGCAGACAGCACACACATTCAATCTAATGCCCTGGCCATCGCATATGGTCTAGCTGTTGGAGGGTATGCCCCTGCAGTGAATATAGGCCCTACCCCGCTCTTCGGGTGGTGCTTTGATGTGTACGTGTGTGCAGGCTATAGCACCCAGTACCCCAGGGTAGTCAGCCATGTGGTTGAAGAGATGCATATTGCTGGTCTACTAATCACGTGTGTTGAGGGCATGTACGTGCTCACTAGCATGTGTTGACATGTCTGTGAACTGGTGCAATACTCTGGATGCAGATGCCTGTGAGATCCCCATGATATCCCCAGTTGTGCTGTGTGAGGTACCTGTGGCTAGTATACCTAGGCCAACACATACCGTGGTATCCACTGTGATGGGTTTCCCTCGGCCTGTTTGATGTGTCAGGTGTGGCAGGCACAGGTCAACAAGCCGCTGTAGGAGGTCTCTGTCCACCCCATAGTGCTCCACCATCCCCAGCTCATGTAGCCCCTGGTAAGTCACCCTGGGTCTATAAAGTCTTATGTCACCCTAGTAAGGGTTGTTCGGCAGCATACACATCCTCACTGATCTCAGCCTCCTGCACATGTTGGTCTATGTTGCCTGCTGCAGCCCTTCTCATTTGGTTGGACTGTGTTGTGAAATGTCCCCGCAGGTATACACCGGTGGTGTAGAATGCGGAAGAAACCTGTGTGTATGCCGCTTGCTCACATTACTGTACTGTTTAGGTGCGGGCTGGCCATGTCATCTGCTGATTGTGCTGATCATCACCTGTTTGTGCAGCCTGTACACCCTGACTACCCCACTACTGCTTTTGTCCCTGCCAATGTCACCAGGCAGGTATAGACACACCCCTAGCATAGGCGTGCTAAGGCAGGAGCACTCCTGAGGCACAGTTCTGCAATGTACGTACAGTATGCCTGACCCCCCTCCCATGCTGTCAACTATATTCGAGCCCTGCACCTGGCTAACTACACACATACACTCCAGGGATCTGCATCACACCCTGGGGATAAATGGGATACACTATTGTCAACCTCATCTGCCTAGCACAGTATTCTAATGGATAGTTATATGACCCATACTGAACCTCCAAATTAATAACCACTGCTTAGTGTCGCTCAGATCCGTACACAACTGGTAACAGGTGTGTTACTATCACCATATTCGATGTCCCATGGTCTTCTCAGCAACAAAATAACCGGTGTTTACATGACTACAACCCGGGACCCTGCACACAACAGACAATGTGCATTACCACTACGCCATGGCAGACATACATACATCCGAGGTTATCACGTACAGATCATCCGGCACAAACATTCAATAGTGCTGATGTCCCCAGACATATATGTTTATATCTATGTCTATCTCTCTATATCTACATATATATATATATATATATATATATATATATATATATATATACATATACATATATACATAGATATAGATATATATATATATATATATATATATATATATATATATATATATACACATACGTACACACATATACATATACACACATATGTAGATATTGCATTTATATCACAACAGCAGACCACATGACAGCAAAGCATTAGACAGGAATGAAAAGGAAACTACATGTGCCACCTACATCATGTAGTGTTTTTACTATCAAGGCATGTGTGTTTTGTTGCGTCACATGGGTCAGACTGTATTAAGGGTAAGAGTAGAGCTGCTGACAGACACCAGACCTATTGGCGAATGTATGTGTTGACAACCCAGTGTTTTGGCAGAATATGCGGGCTGTGGACACTATATAGGTCAGCAACACAACACACTGAACACATCCCGCAGCTAGCCACCCACAGATACCAACACATAGTGTATAACTGCCAAACACACACACCTGCCATGCCTTGGAATCGAGCACCTACCTGTCTATTTTACCACACTACAGCATTATGCAGTAACAGAATGCGCTACCGAGTTTCAGCAGCACAGCACTCCCAGAGGCTTACTTCTGGGTGGGTGACATCATCAGCAAAGGCAAAGATGCCGATAGGGAGTGTACGGAGAGTGAGCTGTCTAAAAACATTATTCTGTTCCCAGGCAGCTGGAAACACACACAGCAGGGCTGGGATTAGAACATAGAACGTACTACCTGACTACTTTATCACACTACAGCATTACGCAGTTACAGATCACGCTACCAAGATTATTGAAACACAGAGCTCCCACAGGCATACTTCTAGGTGGATGACATCATCAGCAAAGGCAAAGACACCGATAGGGAATGTATGAAGAGTGAGCAGTCTAAAAGCATTACTCTGTCCCCAGGCAGCTGGAAACACACAGACACACACACACTTGGCAGGGCTGGGAGTTGAGCATACACCTAACTACCTTATCACACTATAGCATTTCGCAGTTACAGAATGCACTACTGAGATTACTGGAACACAGCACTCCCAGAGGCATACTTCTAGGTGGATGGCATCATCAGCAAAGGCAAAGACGCCGTTAGGAAATGTATGGAGATTGAGCAGTCTAAAAGCATTACTCTGTCCCCAGGCAGCACACACACACACACACACACACACACACACACACACACACACACACACACACACACACACCTAACTACCTTATCACACTACAGCATTTCACAGTTACAGAACCCGCTACCAAGATTACTGGAACACAGCACTCCCAGAGGCATACTTCTAGGTGGATTACATCATCAGCAAAGGTAAAGACGCTGATAGGGAGTGTACGGAGAGTGAGCTGTTTAAAAACATTATTCTGTTCCAGAACAGCTGGAAACACACACACACAGCAGGGCTGGGATTAGAACATAGAATGTACTACCTGATCATACTACAGCATTACACAGTTACAGAACGTGCTACTGAGATTACTGGAACACAGCATTCCCAGAGGCATACTTCTAGGTGGATGACATCATCAGCAAAGGCAAAGACACCGATAGGGAATGTATGGAGAGTGACCAGTCTAAAAGCATTACCTTGTCTCCAGGCAGCTGGAAACACACAGACACACTTGGCAGGGCTGGGAGTTGAACATACACCTAACTACCTTATCACACTACAGCATTTCGCAGTTATAGAGTGCGCTACTGAGATTACTGGAACACAGCACTCCCAGAGGCATACTTCTAGGTGGATGACATCATCAGCAAAGGCAAAGATGCCGTTAGGAATGTATGGAGAGTGAGCAGTCTAAAAGCATTACTCTGTCCCCAGGCAGCTGAAAACACACACACACACACACACACTTGTCAGGGCTGGGAGTCGAACATACACCTAACTACCTTATCACACTACAGCGTTTCGCAGTTACAGAACGCGCTACCAAGATTACTGGAACACAGCACTCCCAGAGGCATATTTCTAGGTGGATGGCATCATGAGCAAAGGCAAAGATGCCGATAGGGAATGTATGGAGAGTGAGCAGTCTAAAAGCATATTACTGTCCCAAGGTAGACAAAGACAAACACACGGCAGGGGTGTGAGTGGGACAACTGCCTATCTACAGAGCACTATTACAACACTACATAGATACGAGATGCGCCACAGACAGTATATCCTTCAAGACAGTCAACCAGTGTGTTCAATGTAGGAATCCATCCTGATGTGGGGTATGGACATCTGTTGCCTGAATGACCACTATCGCTATACAGGATTTCAATGGTCATGCCCATACACAGAGGCACATAACCGACAAAAGGTGTCACTGGGCATGCTCACACACTTAGTAGCACACGTCCGTTTGGAATGTACTGTGTGTCCATCTACACAACGGCGTACTGGGCATGCTCACACACTTAGTAGTAGCGAAGGGCTGTCTTGTATGCACAGGGATTCTAAACATGGAAGGGCACAGTGTGTTGATAGTGAACATTGTTAACACGAACACTGCACTACATATACCTGACACTGGTCATCAGTGCTAGATGTGTAGCGTTCATAATCATAGCTGACAATCCAGATCCAACAATGGGGAATATGGACATCTCTGCAGTGAGGAACACCTGGCATATGGCACAGTTGTGCACAATAACACTAACACCATATACCTCAGATACAGACATGTGGGCCATAAGACCGTGACGGACCACTCCAGGTGTTAGTGTCCCCACGTACATGAAGGCCACTCATGTACTGACCAGTACACACTCAAGAGCCATCACAGATGTCTCAGGTGCAGATCACAGTGGTAAATGCCACATTCTACTATGTAGCCCTCAGACATCACCATGTCCTTGGACCAGCAACACACATCCATACATTACAACACCATGTTAATCATGACCAGTGGACTGTACATAGGTCTACAACAACTGTGCAGACTACACATGTACTGACAGGGTTCCATCATGTGTTATGAAATGCAATGATACCACTGTTCATAACCAGGTCGGCTCTACACATAACAGGGGCCCTGGGTCTTATACAGCTGTAACAGATGACTGTTGCTGTACACCAAAAAACACTCATGTTCGGATATGACATACATGTAATTGCCGTGGATATGTACATGGCCCACACACACACAACACATATGTACATAGCATAGCTGTTGCTGTCCTCCGTGCAGACAAGTGGCTACAGCAATCACACGCATGCACATGGAAGATAGGTCCATGGCTGTTGAATGCTAACAGTACATAAGGTAGCAATGTTGACTGAGGTAACATTCCCTCTGTACTAGTTACCCATGACAACCATCATATCATACAACAGTCCATGTGTCATGTATGTCATCACACATGTCCACCAACTGCAATGCATGCAAACATGGCTACATGACAGGAATGTAGGACCAACACACATGTACATGTAGTGGTGTGTATTCAGCTACCATGCATGTGCAGTAGCTGATGTATGCAGTTCATCTGTGTCTAACTACAACATGCAGTTGCAATGTAGCCCCATCATTGACACCTGTATATGGTGAAATACTGACAGTACGGTAGGATGTACATCAGGTATGGATGGATGTGTGTACATAAAGTGGTGGTCCAGCTTTGCAGATGGATGTTTGCTGAAGACTGCTCACAAGTGTGTCACAAGCCGTCCTACCATGACATGTGCAATCAGTACACTATGTTACTGTTACTTGAAGGTGAAGACATACAACCTACACAGTGGTCAGGGTGTTACTGACTGTAAATCACTTGACACCTGTAACACTTACGTCCTCCCATGTGCATATAACAGCACAATTGCCGAAGGTAGGGTTGGTACACATAATGCGGCCAATACTGCTGCATGTCTGTCAGACATATCATCATATAGCAGGTGTATGATTCACAGTACTGCCATGTGTGTTTGCTTGTGTGATCATATATGCCATGTATGGTGGGGAATACATCCCAATTGTTACACACCCTTGTACACTGTTGTAGAGATCTGTAAATACTGCAGTGTAGACAGCAAGACATAGGCAGGGGTGGTGTGTGTATCACACACATGTCAGCTATCTGCATGTGAATGACATTTGTGGACTCCACAGTGTGTGTGTGTGTGTGTGTGTGTGTGTGTGTGTGTGTGTGTGTGTGTGTGTGTGTGTGTGTGTGTGTGTGTATGTATGGCTGTCTGGTGCATGGAGTGAGGGTGTATGCTACCATACAGAACAGACAGGATCCCTAACCCCTCATGGTGATGCAGTCTACTACCCTGTTGATGCCGTCAGTCTCAGCCTTACTGGCTACCTGTACATGTTCATTCTCTGTGTCGCATCATGTGGGTGCACAGTACTGTGAAGGTGATTACCACATAGGCTGGGGTCCTCACCTCAACACTATCGAGGCGGCGTTATAGTGTCATTGACCCCGTGAGTGTGGGCATGTTACTGTGTGTTTCTGTGTATGTCTGTGCGTGTTCTCATCCTGTAATGTGACAGTGTTTTACTGCTACACAGTGAGGCCTCATGCTATCAACTGGCCTCTAACCTTGACATCAGCCAGACCGCTGAGTAAACCCCCTGCACTATGTCACTGTACCTGTGATGTGACCTGGTATGGATGTCACATCTCTAGCCACTGTAGCCTATTAAACAGCTCACATGCTTCTGGATCAGTAGATGTGTGGACATCTGTGGAATGGTAGCCTTTCTAACAGTGAGGTTGAGGCTACGTATAGCATGCTGGTATTGCCATACATGCCTGTGAGTACTCCACATTTTCACATGGGAAACTGCAAACACTGCTACTTATTGGCACATGCAATTAGACCTTAAGGAGGAAAGCAGGGCATCATTACCAACATGCTGTTACTGTTGTTACCAAGACACATACTGTGGACATAAAACAATGCACTCTAACTGCAAACACTGTAACATAATGGCACATGCAATTAGATCTTAAGGAGGGAAGCAGGGCATAATTACCAACATGCTGTTACTGTTGGTACCAAGACACATACTGTGAACATATAACAATGCATTCTAAACCTGTACTACATGGTATGTGTGGTGTGTGTCAACAGTACACAACAAATGTAATATACACTTATCTCACTATTCTGTTCACCCTGTGCATCAGACCATATGAGCATTTCCCTGCACCGATGGTGTGGATGACAGGGATGTGGCACAGGCATCATCATATGCACAGGGTGATAATGTTTGCCAGGGGCATAGGCTGCACCAGTGGATGACATCATGTGTGTGGGTAAGGGCCGGTGATCTGATTGGACATGTGTGATTGTTATGCATGGGGGTGTTGCGGTGCCCTACAGATGTTTCTGCTGTGTGTGTGTATGTGTGCACACAGTTCTGTCATGTGTCCGGCCTACACAGGGGTATTATTGACAGCTCCAGATTGTACAGTCCAGGATGTACAGCTCACTGTGTCCGGCCATGGCCATGTGACCTGTGCCTGCCAAGGGTTGCACAGGCACTACCAGGCAGAGGTACAGATTGGCTACTGTCCGATGACACATGTCCACTGGAACCGTGTCCCTGCTGGGAACATCCAGGGCCATGTCCACATGGCCTGCTGTGTCCTGGTGTGGACAGCGCAGCACCAGCTGCACTGCTACTGCTACCAGCACTGTGGGAGCAGGCATGTGAGGTAGCTCGTTCACGTTGACCTGCACCAGGTGGTGTAGCTGGCCTACATCCACGTGGCCTACGCCTCACTCCTACCAGATGTTCCAACACAGACAGCTCACGCTCGCGGATTGCCATGCCACGGTCAAGGATTTCAACCATGTTACCCAATTGCCTGTCCAGAACGTCAGCAATCTGCTGTTGAGCATTTGCCAATGCCTGGATGTTGTCATTTAAAGAACAGATAGCAGCCCTCTGAAGCCTCTGCCCTTCTCTGTTCTGCCATTCAACACGTGCCTGTGCTGCCATTACAGTCTGAAACATGCGTCTGGTGACACCAGCTGCTGCGCTCTGTCCTGCAGGTGCATGTCTGCCAGAGGTCCACCTATGAGCAGCACTGGCCACATGCCTGTGTGGCACATCTGCAGTCATTACACTGACACCATGGTGTGAAGACACACCTTCTGTAGCTACCACACATTCCTGTTCCAAGCTAACACACACTGACTGTCCTTCGTCTATGGCCACTGGTGATGGGGTATGTGTTGGCATGAGAATTGAGTGCGGGGAAGAGGGGGACATAGCTGGGATGGCAACCATTGGAACAGATTCAGCCCCTGACAACCCTGCTTGCACCTCATGCATATGTTCATCACTGCTAGAGTCTGTAGGGACACTAACATCAGATGGACCGCAGGAGGGTAACGCACCTACATCACCTATGAATGCAAAGAAAGACTCTACATTACAATAGACACATAGACACACAGACACACAGACACACAGAGACACAGACACACAGAGACACAGACACACAGACACACAGACACACAGAGACACAGAGACAGACAGACACACAGAGACAGAGACAGACACACAGAGACAGACACACAGACACACAGACACACACACACACACACACACACACACACACACAGACACACACAAACACACAGACACAGAGACAGACCATGCATGTGATTTGACAGACAGCATGCAGCATGCATGTGATACAGCAGACGGCATGCAGCTCAGACATTAATAGTGGTAGTTAGCATATATCCCTGGGTTGCACACAAAAGCAAGCAGGTGTCATATCAGAAGCCATGCAGTTCACACAATCATGGTAGTAAGCATGCATCCCTGTGATACACCATGTGGACCAGCACAGGTTAACAGTACACATGGCTGATGTGACCTTGACATTAACATTTAGTATGACATGTAATCTGATGACATGTGCATTGACATGCATGCATGTCTGACACAATGGTGTCCTGACACATGTACAGCAGTGTAATGGTATCACACTGCAGTGTTGTCTGTATGCCCTACAGATAGAATGCACTTTTAGCAGATGTGCATGAGCATTAAAGGGTAGTATGAGGCGTCTACATTGCTATACAGTGTGAAGTACAGACACTGTGCCATTGCATGGCATCATGAGGCATCTATATTGCTATACAGTGTGGAATACACACACAGTGCATAGCCATGACTGCATGCATACACATTATATAACTACTGTGGATTGTGACCCACGTCGCTGAGGTGTATACACACTACACCATGCTGTGTCATGTGACAGGTCACTGGAAGACCTACGGATGACACCCCTGCACAACTACTAAAATGTCTTAGCTGCCTGGCAACTGTGTCCACACATGGCAGACTTGTCAATACACCATGTTCCACATGACATTTATGTACCACACACACACGAGGTGCACGGCTGACAGTGATGTCCAACAGCAGCAAGGGAAATATATGGTATCTGTGATCTGATGTGGTGTCTATGTCTGTGGAAGCTGTACAGGTGACTACTTTCATGCTATGACACAGTCATGATGTTCAACACATCTTATATGGTCAAATTAAGTGACACCTCCACAAGCTGTGCACAGGCGTTTAGGATGTTCAGTGTTCCACATCAACTATATAACCATTTAACAAAGGCTATAGTTGGACCATGTGTGGACAATGTGCAACAGGGTGTATACACATCACATCTACTGTGTGTTGCTACATGTCTCTGGCCATCATCCATGGCCATGTGAGAACATGTGTTGGCCAAATGTTTGTGATGGCCATCTATCTCACATGTCTGTGTTGTCCTATATGACATACACCCATAGATGTCAGATACGTCACTGTCCACAGGATTATGCAGACAAAGGGTTGTATGTTTGGTATGTGGGGTATGTATTATGGGATAGTGAGACAATATTGCAGCCGGAACACTACATGTCTGGGACATGTCAGATGGCACATCACAATGTGTACACCCATTGCAGGGGCATATTCCACAATGGTGAATCCTGTGGGCTGCCCATACAACGGTGGAGGTGTTGTTCCATGTAGGAATATGTACTATACATTGGAACAACACATGTGTGGTACGCAAACAGTACCACACAGTGAGCTGGGATGTGGTTTCATGTCGGTGTTTCATTTAGTTTGTATATATTGCACATGGGTAGCCAGTGTGATTGATGACAGATGCGACCTGTATATCGTAACTGGACCATACATTATGTGTACATGTGTTAACTGGCCACATGGCAAATAGATCTATGCATTAACATGCCTGATACTGATAACTGTCTCACCTGCAATGGACTGATGTCTGTGTGGCATGCCAGAGGTACCTGTATAGGAGTGACACAGCAGTTTGAACATTATCCATGACTGTATGACAGCTACAGGGTGCACTGTGCATGTTAACACATTCGCCTGTACAATAGCATATAGTATGCACATGTGTGCATACACAGGAGAGCATACTATAGTATGTGGCATGTGTGTAAACATACCTTGCATATGATGTTACATTACATATTGTACAGTGACACATGCAACTAAACGGGATATAATAGTTATATGTGCAGTAGTGACTTACCAGGCAACTCCAGGCTCGGTGGTTGGGAGACACCCACCTCCATGATGGCAGCTAGTGTTTGTGGATGCTATTCTGAGGGTGTCCCCAGGCTGGCCAGTAGCTCCTCAGTAGGTGTGAGTGGGGGCTGGGTTGGTGGACCGCCACCTGTTCTACCTTGTTCCCTGGCGATTGCATTGGCACGCTGTTTTGCATGTCGTATCAGGTCCATGCAGTGTCTGCGCACCTGCTGGTAGGTGCGGTTATGGCCACCCACATCATTAACCCTCCTACGAAGTTCCTGCCACAGGTCGTCATGGTGCTGGGCATGCTGTGGCACATAGCTGAACAACACCTCATAGTTATCATGGAGGTACGATATGAGGGCATCATCCTCCAGGTGGCTATACACTGGCAGGCATGAATGAGGCATTATCTGGAAGACATAATGATGGAGACAGGTCACAGTATCACAGAGATGTACAGAGATACAGCTGCACATACATTTGTATTAAATCTAGTACATATGAACAGTTATCTTTGCAAATCGTCATGACACTGACACGACTGACATGTTTATGTCACACACATGTAACACCCGTTGTGCATTGGATATCATCACATATGTGTGTCACCTCATTACATTGCTCATACTCCATGTGAATGCTGTCTTGATGTGGGCATGTCTGTTTGCCTGTATTGGTGTTCTTACCTATCAGCACATGTCTGGATGTGTCCACAGTAATGCTGTTGACCTTGATGCTGTGTATATGTTACATATCAACACATACACTGCCTTAATGGACATGAGCAGTGACAATGCAGACATGCGCACGGAAACCTTTACATGCATGTGTTTTGCCATATACATCTACACGGCACTGTACAGCAGTTCAACATCCTGCCACGTATCGCCTGTGTTGCACATGTGATACACATGGGACAATGGCTAGCCGGACGTTATTCGCAGGGATGGTTCTCAACTATAGCATATACGGGCAAGGTTTTCTAGCTGTATCCGACAGTCATTTTGCCACTGCCAGGTGCATCAGTGCCACCTTACTGATCCAGACAGTTAATGATACATCTACCATGCGGTCATCGCACCATGTATGACAGAGATGACATGTGCAGCTTTGATGAACAGGGTTGCATGGTATGGCAGGAGTATGTAACATGTATGGCACAGGGATCTGTCCAGCATGTGGCGATCCTTGTAGTAGGAAGGTGGCTGTCCATGACTTATGTCTTTCAGATCAGGATATGTACGTGTGGTATGTCCAACATCACAGTGTTGCACATGTCTTTATGCAAGGTAGCCAGCATGCTGCATAGTGGAGGTGTGGATTGTGAAGGCTGGTGTCGCCCATCCATGCATGGCCGATACCCCTTAAAGGTGATATGTGATCCGATATTGGTCACCCGAGTGCTGAGTATGCCCACCCAATGATCTCCATGCTCATGGATGGCACCCTGTCATGACATGGGTGCCTTGTATGACTACCTAATAGGCCTGGAGACGTCACCAGCTCAGGGAGGTGAACTGCACAGCACCATCCCTTACATACAGTGTCCATAATGTTGACCCCTGCCTAGGTGGTAGTTAATAGGTACAGGGTTATTCACCTAGCGGTGACAATGCTATTAGCAGTTGTCAGATTGTGCACATATGTCACGCACCTCACCCACAAAGCCCATTCTCTATGTTGTCCACAACATTGAGACAGCTATTGCTCCTATGTCATAGCCATTCACATCCTTGCATACGCAGATGCCTCCCATTTGTCTGTGTGGTATGGGCTACAATGAGGGGGGGGTACAAAACATTAACCCTGTTTTATTGTAGCTGCCACTGGTGTGATATGCACATGTCACTCAGACACCTTTTGTAGTGTTGTTTCTGTCAACAGGCCACTGGTAGAACACTCCTGTGACATACGGAGGTACATCTAGTATACTCAGTGTAGCTGGAACACAGTATGGGTGATGATGTCCTATGACCTGTCTCAGGTATGTTATGCAGTGTGAAATCATCTGTACTGTCATCTACATCTGTACTGCTAACATCTACGTTGATAAAGGTTCATAGACTTGCAGACCATACTCAGCAGGGTAATAATGCAGTGCCTCCAATTATGACTGGCGTCTCCACTTGTGGATTGCAGTGGGTTTATATTATCCAACACCCTATCTCTATTGCATATTCATGCTCAGCACTTGTTCAGAACATGTAAGCAATTAATGAGCTATTAATTACTATAGCACCCATTCCAACTCATTTACTACAAGTACACTGTTTGTCCTTACATTTCCAGCTTGCTTACAGTACAACAGCTGTTGTACACATGTACCTCACATATCTTGTGAGACATGGTTGAATATACAGGCATGTCCAAGTGTCACTTACCAGTGTTACTGCCTGTCTATATGATGAATATGGCAAACATGAGGCAATAGAGCAATTGTCTCATGTACACAGTCAATTCTCACCTTCCAACATACGACACTACAGCCTGTGGGAGATTCACATATGTAGCCATGCTGGGGGTAATGCTCTCTCCTACCCAGACTGAACCTGACATTCATGTGGGGATGTTAAACATTTGCAACACACCCCACTCATCACATAGTCTCACTAGATCTCCACCACCACAGGCCACACATAGTATGAGTACGACATTTGCAGAACCTCTCCATACTCTCTGTGTAAGCAACAGAGGCAGCCCCCATCACCAAACACAACACCAATTACTTATAGCCCACAGACTCATGTGTGCCCATCAACTACAGCCTATAGGGTGTTATAACATACCCAACACACCAGTCATAGGTGACTCTGTAGGAGGTCACACTCATGTCCCACTTAGCAGGCTACACAAGGCAATAGTCACTTACATCTGGCTGTCGGGTAACAGGATCCACAACATAACCTATGCACCCATGCCACACCTCACCAGGTACAATTTGACTGTCATTCTCCATGTTAGTGTGACTGCCCTGAGATGTAACTTCCTGGACTACATGTACAGGGACATGCAATAGCTCTCCGGTCTTGTAGCTCAGAAGGTATCACCCAAGCCCTGAAAAGCATTCTGCATTCGTCCAGACTGATACCACTGTACAACGACTGAATGTTTCACTTCAACAGTTGCCTATGCTTCTGCTGTCATTCCACAGGCATCCAGTATCTGTCTGCTTTGAATGAAATGGTCAACAAAACACGATGCTCTAGCACAGATGACCTGCATCTGTCAGCCCTGGGATTACAGATAACATGTAAGGCTCTTGCTGTTCCTATACTGCCTGTCTTGGACAGTTTCCAATAACATATTCACCACCAGATCAGGAACAGGCAAGCAAAACCTGGGGTAATGTTACTCAGTGCTTGACATCTTCATCTCTAATGCAACTCAGGCGAGGAACTCCTTATAATGGACCACTTCGATATCTCTGCAGTGACTGGGACCTGCCTCTAGGCTCCGGAGAGCACACCTGCACTGACAGGTTATACGCAGACCACACCTTTCAGTCATGTAACCAGGACCGGAACACCCATGGCGGAGGTGTGTCCATATTTCACAAGGATGTATACACCTCCAGGCTGGTTACTTAGCACAATGCATCAGAGGTAATCCACATGCAACTAACTGTGGCCAGAACTGCTATACACATTGTAACTTGCTGCGGATTCCACACCATACCCCACGGTTACCAGCCCTCATTTCTTGGTGTACTAGAAATTAGGGTTCAGACAGTAACTACTGATGTGAGACTGACACTACCCCACACTTAACTGGGATACCTACTCATGTGCTGACACATTAGGCCAGTGCTTTCTGGGATTCATAACCTCCACTCGGCTGGATCAACCCATACACACCAACACAAAGGCCAACAGTATCCTAGACATGGACATTACCAACATGTGACTGATGTTCCACACCTGGGGTTATCCCCTCATTGGTAGTTTCCGAACGTATGCTAATCACCCTTGTTATCCACATCCCGGCACCACACCCTTCACAGAATACACAGTACAAGATTTCTATGAGGCCTACTTCAGACGTCTTATGACAGTGGTAGTAAACGTCATGACACCCGTGCAGATGGACAATGTACTTACAAACGCTGAAACATACACCAGTGCACTTCATTAGCACTTACACAACTGCATGGATCATGCTATCCCAAACAGAGCCATGATGGTACCCACCAGATAACGGATGCCATTCTGGGGGTCCAGTTCCATGGACATAATGTACAATAAAGGTGGAGGCTGTTGCAAAGTGGAGTACAATCCCAAGGGTGGGGTAGCTCACTGGTCAGCCTGAGTAGGAATCCGGGATCCCTTATCACATCTTCCAAAGCTAGCTACATAAACATTACTGCGACACATTCCAAGGGCTACCACAAAGCATTATGGAGGTATGTCAGTACTCGATGGCAATACCCACATCTGCTCTGACATATGACGGTTAGGCAGGAACATTACAGAACCGACTGATATTGGCAACATCCTGGCAGATAGGTTCAATGCTAACTTTACACCCTCTCACTCCCTACAGGGCCAAAATCTATACAGGAACAATGCAGAGTCCCTGCGGTCCCAACTACGCAGTTCCAACCTGCACTGTCTAAGGCCTGGAACACAGACTCCATGTGACCGTCCAACATCCCAGGCTGCGATTTACACAAACCTCAGAATGACATGGCTCCCCACTTGGCCACCAAATTCACTAATAGCCTTGTATCAGACATTGTGGCCCCTGAATGGTGCACAGCAACAGTTATCACACTCCACACAGATGGCGCCACAATGAACCAGAGGGACTATTGCCCTATACGCCTGACTGGACTGTTCTGCAAGGCTATGGGGCACATCATCATGGAAGTCATTCACAGAGACATTGGTGGGCTCCAGACCTTTGATGCCACCCAGGTTGGATTTGTTTAAGGCCAGACCATGGCTCCTACACCTGGTGGACTCCTTTGATACTGTTACCAGGGTAGTTGATGACGGTAAGGAGGTCCACACAGCCTACATTGTCCTCTCATTGGCTTTCAGCACTGTTCTCCATTCTGGTATTGACAACATACACATCCACCTGCACATCGACCCCTACGTCTCGAGATGTTATGCAAAGTGGCTCCCGGACAGGACCCACACAGTGAGGGTAGCATACCATAGTACCTACTGTAATTCAGTTACACTTGGCGTACCACAGTCCTCAGTCATAGGGCCCCTCATGTTCGGTATATGCTTCCCTGAGGTACAGGCTAGCACAGAGGGACTTTCCCTGAATAGGTTTCCAGATGACTGCAAACAAGGAGCCATGATTGATCCACCAGCTGATTCAGACACCATCCATAAGGGTGTCACTGTGACGGATACCTGGTGTCGATAACATGGCCTCAAGCTGCATGACACAAGGTGCATAGACATCCCCTTTGGATTACACCAATCACCCACTGACTATCACATAGGTGGTAGTCCCCTACATACATGTGACATTATACAGGATCTTAGTACACACGTATATAGCACCCACTCCTTTGATAACCATATTGCCAATGTGGCATGGATATCCTTCTACGTGGCCACCCTTATCTGTAATGGGTTTGTAGCTGGAACAAAGGCACCCATTGTACCTCTATACTCCTGACGTATGACACACGTTCAAATGTACAACACCCCTTTTGAGGTGTACCTTACAGAACAGCAACGGTTTTACATAGCACAACATTAACACACCATGAGGATTGTTGACCTCTGAAGGATGATGTATGTGGCACAACTACAGACACCACAACTGTACAGATTTGCATAATGCATACTCAGGGGTGACCTCTGCTGAACATACAGGGCCCATGTCCACAACAATATTGATGGATATACTCCACATAAGCAAGATAATCAAAAGCCACTGAGAGCAACATGCTCATCGATATGTACACAAACGCAACGATGAGTGGGACGTGCTTAAGGGATACATTCCTAAACCAGACACTCACCATGCTTTGGAACATGATTCCTATGTACATCAAGCAGGGACACTCACTAGCACTCTTCATGAGATACCTCGATGGGTGGATGGGAGACACACATGTACGCCAGGGATCACTGCAGTGGCTGTACTGTACACAGGTGCAGGTAACACATGGCTCTGCTCTTCACAGACACAGGACACTACCCTAGGGAGGTGCCGCCAGAGTAAACATTGTAGTTGGGCTTACAAATGGACTTCGCCAGACAGCATAGTACCTAACTATGAACCTGTGAAGCTATTACATGTCCTTTGTGCATGGATAATTGAGTAGCTCTTCCATTTCAATTAGCTATCATGCTGTTACAGTTTCCCATGACTACAAGCCATAAGTATCCTGTTATTGTGTATTGTACATGCCAATAGACATACCTTTTGTTTGCATGATATAACAGTTATGCTGTGTAAAATATCTGACATATCTACCTACAATACTGTACATTACACATATTTTAAACATTACCCCATAATGCAAAGCATACTTGCACAGCAGGACCACCTTTGGCATGTTATTCTCGTTATATGCCCATACACATGCCTACTGTGACAGTATATCAACATATACTATCCCCTGCTATGGCACATACTTGTTGGACAAACCCTACCACTGACGGCGGGTGGTGTGGAATTGTTGTGTTTAAAGCCCTCATGTAGCATCCCATGTGGTGTATGAGATGTTTGCCTTGTGGCCCACAGCAGGACACACAATTTCTACAAGCATTACTATGCTCAACAAGACATCACTACATAATACCTTTTCCCACTTTATGCATTGTGTACACTTTAATTAATACAAAACAGGCTCTACATACACTAACATACTGAGTGTTCCACATACCTTGTTAGCGTTCCAAGTCTTCGTAAATATCTCTCTTACAACTTTACTGTTTAAACGGTTCTATGGTATGAGCATACAGTTTGAATGCATGGCAAGGCATCCTTATATACGTAGATACCTGTAACATGTGGTATCCTGCCGCCAGTTGGTGTTCCTGAGTGAATTATTACATGCACATCAGCTGTGTAGCTACTCCATTCACCAATTATGCGGCAACAGTGGGGTATAATTGAATTCTCCACTTGGGCGTTGCCCTTTTGCCCTACCTTCGGGGAGACGGCCTGTATGTGTTTTGTTGTGAGGAATTGCAACTGCTATTTGGAGAGACATGGATATTTTGAATTCATGTCCCCTGTGGATTGTGTGTGACGGCTAGAGTATGTGGTTCTACATGTGAGTGTACCTGTCATCTCAACCGTCTGATAAGGGACTATTGCAAACAAAACCTGTAACATCGCCGTCTGTTCCATTATACAACAGCTACGATTTCACATGGCGCCATTACAAATGTGTCTCTCACAAGGTATGTTAACACTTTTTAGATGTAATTGAGTGAGTGGATGTCTGTGATGTTATTACAGTCTGTATTGCAATTGTTTCGGGTGTGGGGGAGATGTAGGTGGGTGTACATAGCATATACAGGTTTGTGGGGACTGCATTTCTACATATTCCATATATGAATCCCCAAATGATGTGGATATTCTACAAAAAGGCCTTACAGAAACAGATGCCTGGTGCCAGAGCCATGGGCTCAAGCTTAATGCCAAGAAATGTATAGTTATCCCCTCTGGAAAAAAACATGTACCCATGAATTACCACATAGGTCGCAGGACGCTAAACATCGAATGTGTGATGAGAGACTTAGGGACACGGGTGGAAAGTGGTCTCACTTTCGATAACCACATTGCCACAACAGTCAGGAAATCCTTCTATGTGGCACACCTCATCACTAAGGGCTTTTCATCCAGAAAAAAGAGGTCATTGTCCCACTGTACTCATCCCTCATTAGACCCATTATAGAGTATAATGCCCCATTTGGTATGTACCTCACAAGACATCTGCAACAGCTGGAAAGGCCACAGAAATACCTCACCACATGAAGCACAGGCCTAAAGCAGATGCCATATGCTGACCATCTAAAAACACTCCAGTTATACTCTGTGGCATATCGTCTACTCAGAGGCGATCTCTGCTTAACATACAAGGCCATGTCAAACCCTGAGTTGTTGGACATGCTCCACTTAAAGAAATCCCAATCCTTCAGAGCCACACGCTCCAGGGATCTAAACCTTGTCATCACAATGAACAAAACATGCTGGAGGGATAGTTTCCTGACCCAGAGACTCCCCATTCTCTGGAATAGACTGCCCATACATGTCAAGCAGAGCGCCTCATTGGCCCTCTTCAAAAGGAACCTTGATGATTGGATGGGAGATAGAAAATTCACCCCGGGGATCATGTCAGTTGCCCTGCTAGACAGGGGCCCAGAGAAGTAAATATTGTGGGAAGAAATATCCAGGGAATTGGGAATTGTTATGGCTAGGCTTGCATAGGCCCTAGGGCCGATAGCTTAGTACCAACCTATGTGTGTGGGCTCCTTCCCTAATTGAAGACCTATCATTTAGTAGACTAAAACTATGGTTGTTGCAGGCTTATACATTGAGCCATTGTTAATTGGTTCCTATATAGCATGCAGGTGAGGTTGATACTTCAGTATATCTGGAAATTCATCAATATGTAAGGGAATGTTACTAAATGACAGCTGTCTCGTGTATTTCTGTCACAGATATTTGCACTCATTGCAGTTGTGTTGGTGACTGAACCTCTTTGGCATGGGTTGCCACCTTTTCAAATGGCCATAGTGGGACATTTGCAGGACACACATTGGTGTTTACAGGCCGACACATACCCATGGTCAGTACACAGGATAGAATGTACTTTTATCCTAAATACATACGTATTCTTGTAGCACTTTAGCTACTTATCATGTTTCATGTAACATTTACGTATTTTAGATACAGGAATAACTATTTAATGCAACTATTACATAATATATGGGACATAATTATGTCCTACAATCTCGGACATTTGCCCTTTTTGATATTTGTTGTCAGGACACAACTGCCCAGGGAGGGGCTGTCTCTCAAAGTGGGACAGATGGTAACCGTATGCCTACAGCCAGCTATGACCACACCTACTGTAATGATCTACCTCCGAGTTAGCACTAACAGACACACGATGCAAACACACACACATTACAGTCCCACGGAAACGCACACGGCACCCTCAACACACACTTACACAGACTACAGCAATCACAAACACAGTTGAACACAGTACCTACCTGGACTGCAGCACTGGCAGAGGTAACTAAATGTCCCTTAACATCCTGATAATATTACTCGCTGTTCTAGTGTTCCGGTACTGTGGTCTTTCGGTCTTTAAGCCTCATGATTACGTGTGTTGGTATGTGAAACATTCGATAGTTGGCAGTATCCTATTTATTTGTACCTCCACGGTTGTGTACATGTCGTTGATCTATCTATATATTTGCAGATATAGGTGAATCCGTAGAGAGATCTCTATCACCCTATCTCTATTTGATATATATATATATATATATATATATATATATATATATAGAGAGAGAGAGATAGAGAGAGATAGTGAGAGGAAGAACACACCTTTCGTTGTGTACATGGCGGTGTATACTGTTTCATGGACTCCGCATGTTTGTGTTTTAACCTGTCACAATACACACCTGCCATTGGTACATCTCGGGTAGCTTAGTGTTAGGTGATTGTGTACATGATTGCGTGTTCTACTCCTGGCAGTGGTTGTTTTACCCTTCAGAGCAGGCATTATTAGTGCAGGGGTGAATAATGCTAGTTTCACCTGTTTTGGACATCGTTGACCTTGATCTGCGCGAAATTCAGCAAAGCTTAGCCCTGTTTCGTGCATATCCGTATAGTCATGTTTAAACGATGCTTACCAGCACTTGCCAATGCATAAACCCGCTAACATGTGCTAAACCTGATCTGATGACATGCATCCAACATCCATTATTCGTGCCTTCGGGATTAAGTAACGTCCCTTGCAGGACGTGGAACCGGGAACATGCATGACAGTCAGTGCATTTACCACTTGGGCATCCGGGATTTGTACACGTGCTATGGTGTTTTGTATGTGGACTGTACTACAGCTGTTACTCCATACTGCAATCAAATGTGTAACTCAGTTAGTTTACATATGGATGAGACCTATTAATGGTATGTCCAAGTGATGTTTAATGGATGTGCTCCAGCATTGGGAATGTATGTCACAGTGAGCCACACACTATAATGTGCTACGCCTTCACACAACCATAGGTGGAGAATGGTGGGGTGACAGATACCTGTCATGGGTACTCCCCATGCTTTGTCACTACATCCCTGATTACATTATATGGAGCCCCTCATTAAACACACCAGGGAATACATGCAGAGTGTGTGGGGAACAGTGATTACACACATGCATCCCGCAATTGGCTCTGCTCAACTGAGGGACAGTTGGTTAATTGATGTGGTGGTGACAGCAGACATTGTTTGCCTTGGTTGATGAATGGCCTTTGACAATAGGGCATGTACGTACCGATGTACCTAGGAACCTGTACATACAGTATCAACATATGCTGCTAGGTGCATGTACTGTTCAAGTGTTGACATTCCTTGTTCCAATAGCTGTTGTGTGTGCAATGGTTAAGGGCTGCCTATGTAGGATTCACACAGTAGGCCACCTATACATTACAATTTAGAGGTGGTCGTGTGTGTGTGCCATCCAGTTTACTGTGTGTGCAGGTGGAGAGGTGTGTCAGTCCATAGGGGCCTACACTGTCAGTGTATGTGCTATACGTTCCCTCTTTGTCAAGGCATGGGCATATTGGGCACACCTCCATCTGCCTACTGGGGCTGGCACATGGTGTTTGTGGTCTGAATCCCTCTGTGCCTGTGATGGCCTTGGCAATTGCGGTGGGCTGTGAGGGCCTTCACCATTATGTCCCTGTTGCAGCTGTTTCCGCAGGATCATATTATGTAGCATGGCACATACTATGAAGATGTGGGCACACGTGCCTGGAGAGTACTGCAAGGCTCCACCAGATATGTCCAAGCAATGGAACCATAATTTCAGCATCCCAAACACACGCTCTATGATGATTCTGGTTTGTGCGTGTGCCTCATTATGACGTTCTTGCATGGGTGTGTGTGCATTTCTGATGGGAGTCATCATCCACGGCTCCAGTGCATAGCCAGCATCCCCCATAAGGTGGCCATGTGGGATGTCCCCCCGACAAATACCTGATACAGCTGTGAGGCATGCCAGATGTGGGAGTCATGGTAGCTTCCAGGGCTGCCAGCACACATATCCATGATAATGCCCTGGGCATTGCACATGACCTGGCAGTTGATGGAGTGGTATCCTTGTGGTTTATTTAGTGCCTACCATGCTCACTGGGTGGTGACTTGATATGTATGTGCGTGCAGTCTATCGCACCCAGTACCTCCGGGTAGTGTGCCACATGGTTCAATTGGCTCTGCTCAACTGAGGGACAGTTGGTTAATCGATGTGGTGGTGACAGCAGACATTGTTTGCCTTGGTTGATGAATGGCCTTTGACAATAGGGCATGTACCGATGTACCTAGGAACCTGTACATACAGTATCAACATATGCTGCTAGGTGCATGTACTGTTCAAGTGTTGACATTCCTTGTTCCAATAGCTGTTGTGTGTGCAATGGTTAAGGGCTGCCTATGTAGGATTCACACAGTAGGCCACCTATACATTACAATTTAGAGGTGGTTGTGTGTGTGTGCCATCCAGTTTACTGTGTGTGCAGGTGGAGAGGTGTGTCAGTCCATAGGGGCCTACACTGTCAGTGTATGTGCTATAATGCCTCTTTGTCAAGGCATGGGCATATTGGGCACACCTCCATCTGCCTACTGGGGCTGGCACATGGTGTTTGTGGTCTGAATCCCTCTGTGCCTGTGATGGCCTTGGCAATTGCGGTGGGCTGTGAGGGCCTTCACCATTATGTCCCTGTTGCAGCTGTTTCCGCAGGATCATATTATGTAGCATGGCACATACTATGAAGATGTGGGCACACGTGCCTGGAGAGTACTGCAAGGCTCCACCAGATATGTTCAAGCAATGGAACCATAATTTCAGCATCCCAAACACACGCTCTATGATGATTCTGGTTTGTGCGTGTGCCTCATTATGACGTTCTTGCATGGGTGTGTGTGCATTTCTGATGGGAGTCATCATCCACGGCTCCAGTGCATAGCCAGCATCCCCCATAAGGTGGCCATGTGGGATGTCCCCCCGACAAATACCTGATACAGCTGTGAGGCATGCCAGATGTGGGAGTCATGGTAGCTTCCAGGGCTGCCAGCACACATATCCATGATAATGCCCTGGGCATTGCACATGACCTGGCAGTTGATGGAGTGGTATCCCTTGTGGTTTATTTAGTGCCTACCATGCTCACTGGGTGGTGACTTGATATGTATGTGCGTGCAGTCTATCGCACCCAGTACCTCCGGGTAGTGTGCCACATGGTTCAATTGGCTCTGCTCAACTGAGGGACAGTTGGTTAATCGATGTGGTGGTGACAGCAGACATTGTTTGCCTTGGTTGATGAATGGCCTTTGACAATAGGGCATGTACGTACCGATGTACCTAGGAACCTGTACATACAGTATCAACATATGCTGCTAGGTGCATGTACTGTTCAAGTGTTGACATTCCTTGTTCCAATAGCTGTTGTGTGTGCAATGGTTAAGGGCTGCCTATGTAGGATTCACACAGTAGGCCACCTATACATTACAATTTAGAGGTGGTTGTGTGTGTGTGCCATCCAGTTTACTGTGTGTGCAGGTGGAGAGGTGTGTCAGTCCATAGGGGCCTACACTGTCAGTGTATGTGCTATACGTTCCCTCTTTGTCAAGGCATGGGCATATTGGGCACACCTCCATCTGCCTACTGGGGCTGGCACATGGTGTTTGTGGTCTGAATCCCTCTGTGCCTGTGATGGCCTTGGCAATTGCGGTGGGCTGTGAGGGCCTTCACCATTATGTCCCTGTTGCAGCTGTTTCCGCAGGATCATATTATGTAGCATGGCACATACTATGAAGATGTGGGCACACGTGCCTGGAGAGTACTGCAAGGCTCCACCAGATATGTTCAAGCAATGGAACCATAATTTCAGCATCCCAAACACACGCTCTATGATGATTCTGGTTTGTGCGTGTGCCTCATTATGACGTTCTTGCATGGGTGTGTGTGCATTTCTGATGGGAGTCATCATCCACGGCTCCAGTGCATAGCCAGCATCCCCCATAAGGTGGCCATGTGGGATGTCCCCCCGACAAATACCTGATACAGCTGTGAGGCATGCCAGATGTGGGAGTCATGGTAGCTTCCAGGGCTGCCAGCACACATATCCATGATAATGCCCTGGGCATTGCACATGACCTGGCAGTTGATGGAGTAGTATCCCTTGTGGTTTATTTAGTGCCTACCATGCTCACTGGGTGGTGACTTGATATGTATGTGCGTGCAGTCTATCGCACCCAGTACCTCCGGGTAGTGTGCCACATGGTGGAAGAGACGCATATTGCTGACCAACTCCTCCTGAGTTTGGGGGAAGTATATATGCTCATTGGCATGTGGTAACATGGCATCCAGGAACCGGTGTAGTACCCTGGATGCTGATGCCTGTGAGATCCCCATTATATCTCCAGTTGGCCTTTGAAAGGTACCTGTGGCTAGTATTCTCAAGCTTACACATACCTTCGTGTCCACTGGGATGGGTTCCCCTCTGTTGTTTCTGGATCTCAGGTGTGGCCGGCACAGCTCAACTATTTGCTGTAAGATGTCCCTGTCCACCCTGTAACGCTCTACTATCTCCAGATCATGTAGCCCCTGGTAGGTTACCCTTGGTCTGAACACTCTTCTCCTCCTCTGGGGCCTGCGGTTGTTGTCAGCATCATCCTCCACAACACCTTCAGTCTCTAACACATGGTGATGAATCACAGCTATGGCAGCTCCCAACATGTATGTTGTAAAAGTTCCCCATCTGTTTACACCAATGGTGCAGTGTTTGGGAATACACAGGTGTGTGTGAGGTGCCTTCACACTTTATACTATTGTGCTTTGAACACTGTTGATGTCATAGGGTGTGTATGTACAATCAGAGCTACAGGGTATCTTATGTGTTTTACCACAGGTACTGCTATTGTGGTGCCTTTGGTGTTGAATTACATTTAGCTGCCGTGGGTTACCTCTTGCCCTTCCCTTAACATTTCTTAACGTTTCCCCTCCCATTTTCTGGCATACATCCAGCAGCCTGCTTTCTTTTGTACTCTCCAAAACCTGGCTTATCTTGCGAGATGTGTTCTATGGCTGATCTACTGCAGGTTTGCTTTGCTCTGCTATGACAGTTCTCTTTTCTTTGCAATCCGACACCTCCCCTATCCTGTTCTGCAGGTTGCTGCGAGCAGACTTGTTAGCTGCCGTCGATTGCCCACTGTGAGTTAATAGGTGTTAATTGCTCAGTTGTACTCCAATTACCCTACTGCGGCATTTCCTTATTTTCTTTCCCTAACCTTCCTGTTTGAGCTATGGTGTGCTTACCAGGTTTCGGGCATGTTTTCATCCATGTACACATGCGCTTTTGGGTACCATATGTGCTCTCAGCTAAACGATGCTATACCTACATCCACACCCCTATCCTGCGGCTTTGCTTAGCAACGGCCAGCCCGGATTTGCATTGCCCCAATGTGCTTACAGCTACGGTGGCACACCCCACTGCTGATGTCATGTATACCTCCAAACCACTCCTCGGTGTTGTAGCGCTGCGCCGTATGGTACATCCTTAGTCCGGCGAGACGTTTGCAATTCACTATTACTTGCCTCATTTGCATAGCATTGACTATTAATTCATAGTTACCTCACCGAACACTGTCACAGACCCTTAGCAACCCTTGCAGCTTGGTTGTGGTGTACCATGCATACCATTGTGTATTATAGTGAAATCATAATTTGTATTACATTGCGATTTTATGACATTTGTATATATTTTCCTTTTGTTCCCATTTGCGCACACATGCCCTGCGGTTGTACTTTGCGTAACTTTGTAATACATGAGTCTGGTCCGCTTTCATAGCTCCGATGTTCTGTTTGGCAAAATGTAAACCGTTTTTTTTTGGTTTACATTTCTGTGGGCTTACGCTATGCCTGCATCACTTAATGAATCACTATGTACCTTCATTTGCATGGTGCAGTACTGCGCATGGGGTGATTAGCATACCTGAGCCGAGGGCTGCGCAGATCTGGGGTACGCTGGTAGTGCACGTGGAATTGGATCATACCTGAATCGCTCGGCGGCCATATTTGGCATTATACCGCCTACGCTATGCCTGCACCTGGCGCAAGCTTCATGAATCCCGGGGATTGTCCACGAACCTCTTAAAAAATAATATCTTTTCATAATACCAAGTATTTTCATTAAATATAAATTCAGATTCCCATCTCCCCAGGGATAGATTTACATAAGTATTAGCTACAGATGTTCCCACAGCTACCCCTGAATTTTGGTGAAACAATTGTTTATCAAGCAGAAAGACATTAGTGGTAAGAACTATATCCAACAAATCACAGATGGTTTCTATTTGTCTTGAAGTACATCTTCCATATTTCATCATATATACACGCACTGCTTGAATCCCATATTCATGGAGAATAACAATAAACAGTGAACAGTGAATAAACAGTGAGGTTCATGGATGATGTCTTTTTGATATGGAATGGGAATGAACAAGAATTATGTGATTATGTTTCTTATTTGGACACTACTGTTGGATTTTTGCAGTTTAAAGTGAAATATTCTAAAGCACAAATACAAATTCTATATGTATGTATTATAAAGAATGAGAACAAGCTAGATACTACCATATATAATAAAGATGTTCAGGCCAATAGGTAGCTTCATCGAAAAAGCATGCACCCTGGTCGTACTTTTAGAGGCATTGTTAGAATTCAACTATTAAGGGTGAGCATGATTAATATGGATATAGAGAGATGTAATGAACAGATGACAGATCTTTGATTTTTAAGTTAAGAGGTTATGATGAAGGTTTACTAAATAAAATGAGAAGAGAAATGATTGGTGAGAGGGAATATAGTGCTAAGCCCTATTTTTCTCTATTTAAGGGCGATGCACCTAGAAGTTATGCAGGAGAAAATGTTAGGTTAAGATATGTTATGAATTAGAGTAGAGCATCATATGCTGTAATGAAACTAATTATTAATAACTGGGACAGTCTACAGGCAATACCTGAAACTAGAGAGTTTATAGGTGATAAGCCCCAATTTGCCTTTAGAAATTGTAAAAGTTTGAAACAACAATTATGTTATAAGGACATGAAGCAGACTGTCCATCAGGAATATATAAGTAAGAAGGGCACTTTTCCATGCCTAAACTGCTGTAGTTGTAAGTTCATTATTTCTGATACTGAATTTATATATCCAGTAACCAGAAAAAAATATTTCTTTAAATGCTCAGCTACTTGTAGTACAACTTTCGTAATATATTTAGCAACGTATTCTGTATGCCCCTGTTTTTATATAGGGAAGTCTACTAGAATGTTAAAAGATTGTATAGTAGAGCACCAATCAGATATTAGATGCAAAATGCAAACAAATCCACTCACTAAGTATGTAATAGATTGTGGCCCTAGCCATATGTATAAGTTCAGGGTAATACAAATCTTGACTAAAAATATAAGGGGAGGTGATTATAATAGTAAATTAGAATTAATGGAATATGAATGGATTTTACGTTTGTAAGCTGACTGTTCTCCAGGCTAAAATACAATGATTACGTTAAAGCCTGTTTGTTTTAAAAATAAGACAAATTAATTTAAAATGAGATATAGGCGTGTTGTATTTTTAAAAGTATGTTTAATGGTGGTTAATTGTTTGTGACTGTTGATTGAGGTGTTTTAACATATGACTTGTTTTACTTGCTATTTATGTGAAGTTAATTTAATGTCTTTTATACACTGAGAAAGGGATTTGGTGTTCCTGAAAGCTTTGTGTTTTAATAAAGTAGCGGTTCTACAGTTTGGCATGTTTTCTCCATTACACAAATCTGTACAGTATGTACCTACTAACAGTGACTGAATTACTCTATCTTGTGTGTTTGACTATAGATTGTAAATGAATCTGTACTCACCACACTCAGGGCACAACCTGGCCAGGTGACCTGCATTGGCTTCTAGGTTGTGAGTTCTCTCCTCTGCAGCTGTAGGGAGAGAAGCACACCATTATGTGTACCTATTTATCACACATTCAGATTAGGTATTAGTATAACAATGCTAACAGTACATACATAATTGCGGGAATTCCTATCCCAAGCATCCTGGACCCAGGTGTCCAGAACTCCCCTCTCCCACTGCTTCAGAGCATTGAAATGGTGACGGACCTGCTCACCTGTGTGGGAGATAGCTGTTGCACTGGTGAGATCATGTGCCAGCCGGTCCCAGGCCTCCGACTTATACTCCAATCCCTGGTATTGGCCCTGCAGCAGCCAGACGTCATGGTATTAAACTAGAAGCCCCACCATGACTCTGACTCCAGAATGCCCCACAGCTGTGCCCGGAAGTCCACACCCTGTCCAATACCTGCCATAGCTCCTGCACAGTTCAAACTCCAACAGGTTATGCTATATCCCCACCTGTTGCACTTAAATAAGCCTGTTTTTCTTACCCTTGAACATCATTGGGCCTTTTCTAAAAATGCGGCCTGTCACTTGGCACCTCACAAACTGGCTTAGCTGAGCTCAGCAGTGCTTATACTGGCAATGCTTAGCAATGCTTAGTGGTATGAAAACCAGCTTAGCTGAGCTGAGCAGTGCTTAGACTAGCAAATGCTGAGCAGTGCTTTGCACCACTTAGCAATACACAAACCAGCTAAGCGGTGCTAAAAGTTTCCTTGTTTAAGCAGTGCTAGGCAAGGCTTAGCTGTGCTTAGCAGAGCTTAGCTGAGCACAGCAGATCAGGATTTTAAAATAATTGGCATAATTTGTATTTACAAAATAAATTAATAATCTGTCTGTGCATTTAAACCCTGCACCTACTGCACATAATACTGTTGCTCTAACCATTTGGCTATGTCAACATGTAGAATTCTGCTGTACCTTTACATATACCTCTCTACTACATTTAAGCACCTCTGTGCACCACGATGCACCATGCAAACCCACTCAGCTATGTTTAAACTTGACCTTTGCATTCATAATTAAATGTAGCCGTTTTCTATTTTTAGATGTCTGGCACGAGTTAATTGCTGCACGCCGTGCTGCACAAACATAAAAAAACTATTTAATTTAATACATATGCATGCATTGATATACTGCTCTTCCACAGTGCAGGAGGTGTGTTATTCATCGCCGGACACAGTAACACACTCCCTACCCTAATTCAATAACCGTGTCACACTGCTCTCCCTCAGTAATGTGCCTTCATTAATATGCATGGCACATTACGGAGGTTGTACCTCATACACTGCCATGGTACCTTCTGTGTAGGTTTTACACTATGCCTACATGGATTTTATTAAATCTGGGGATATGTGTTTAAATTTAACATATGTGACAAACTCTGTTCATGATGTCTCCAAATGCTTAATACTTAGGAATTAACTTTCAACTGTTCTACTATGAAACTCCAACTTCCTGAAAATTGACTTGACTAAAGAATGAAAAAAAATGGCTGAAACTGAAAAGGGCAAAACACTCGTTTTCACCTGTTTTTGTACCCCCACCACTCAGAAATGTATATATACCAACTCCACAGTGGAACCAACTCAAAGAAGGGAGAAATCTCCCAAAACAAGTGAAGCATTGCCAGTACACACTCAGAAACCACACAGGCTAATATTTCTTACAGGAAGCAGCATTTTGCATTGTGCCGTTAATCTGTTTCTCTTCGTGGTACTGATGCTTAATGAGTTTCACCTCAAGGATGTGTAGAAAAGCCTAAATAAAGACTAACTTATTGTATTTTTCCTGATAACATAGGGTTTCCTCAAGGCTATTCAATTGTGTATATTAAGATTCTTATTGCTGTATTTCAATTCTATATTTTCGTACTATTTTCTTAAAAGCTAGTGACTTATAAGAGAGTGAGCAAGTGAAAGTAACTGCAATAAAAACAGACTCTTCTCCCCCACTAATGATGTTCACATCTGCATCTACTTTAGTACTAGTTTACCTGATATTCTATTTTTGTGGATTGTTATCCACCTTCCCTGTGTGAAACGCATTTCAGTCTTGCACCAAATGATGTGATGCTATCTCCTTATTTCAGTTAAAGTATAAATCAATATAAAGAATTAATACACCAAACAGTAACAGCAAGGAAACATCTACCCTCTGTAATGAAATGTACTCCAATGCAGACATATTCATGGACTTTAGATATTTCATATTCCCCTACATTAAGTCATTGCACTTAGTATAAATGGTGATTAGAGTCTATTAAAAAAGTCATGTGATGTTCTTAATTAGTATGTATATAAGAACGATTTTAATTGTAAAACATTTAGTTCTGATGAAGTTTTTGAAACAAATGTACTGAACAGCTGTGTGGTAATAAACTATTTGATCATGGATATTGAAGCATTTGATACATTCCCTTGGCTTACTGACTTGTGTTCTAGCACTTTGTGCCTTTAGCCACATTTCACACATGATTCATAATGTTTTTTTTTTTTCATGCGTGTAGCCACTACACTTAGTTTTGGTTATTTAGTATAAATATTTGACTACATAGGGAGATATTACAATGATTCTGTGCATTAAAGGGACAACATTAGTATACATTGATTATAGTTATCACAAGGAAGGTTGTGCTGTAACCTAGTGGCACAGACTATCTTGGTAATAATTTATGGTACTGCACATTCTAAACAAACCAGTTAGATATAAATATAGGTATGTTTATAAGAAATTAAATTCCTACCACTGCAAATCACATGACTAAAAAGCTTTCTACACTGATCCATTAGGAGCTCAAAGGGTAATGAATCACCATGTGAAGAACCAACATTTAATTAAATAACTTTTTTCTTTGGTACAGTTGAAGTTTATGCAGTAATAAAATACTGCATGCTGGGCAAAGGAATGAAACATGCAGTTAGTATATGAGCATTTTCTCTAGCAGATGGAGGAACATGTTGCCTTTCTGAATTTTTAATACAGATTATATCACCTGCACCATATATGTACATGCCCTTGAAACTGTTACTGTCTCATTAACTTTAGTCTGCATTTGTTACTGAATCCTCCCTTCTAGAATGATGGCCAGAATACTGTATAGTGACTTAGTGCTAGCTTTATCAATGTCTTTCAATGCTTTTCCAAAATGAGGAAGGGCTTCTTTTCCAAACACAAGTGCACAATAGTATAATAGTGCAGTGAATGGTTAATAAGCCTATGTTAATTAAACAAACACAGAAGGTGTAACCATTTTGCCATACAGTCATCAAAGATATTCAGCACAACATATATAAGGTCTCACCTTATACACTATGTAATTTTCTTTCAACATTTTTTCCCAAACTGTCAACTGCCATTTGATAAAAAACATTTGTAAAATCTCACTTTAGGCAAGAGTCGGAACTGATAGTTGCACATGTCATAAGATTAGTACTGCATGTGGTAAGTTAAAAATCTGAGATAAAAATATCATTAGTTAATGGCATTCTTAATATGTGTTCTATTGCTCCAAATATCAATAGTTTAATTTATCCTAGTATTTACCAATGAACCTACAATCCTAAGACAGTTAAACATTATGGGGATATTTATAAATGGTCTCATGAAAAACACACAGAGAATGAAATAAAATAACAAAGCTTCAACATGAGGATACAGCAGAGATATGAACTGTTGTGATGGCACAGAAGTAAAGGATATAAATCCATACCACTGCTGTCCCACTGCTTTCCCAGTAAATATAAAGAACACAAACAATGAAAATGCACAAAAATAAATATGCATTCATGAGTGATTAATTAAATGAATGAATGAATGAAGTCTGGTCTTAAGGGCGTCTAGCAAAATGAACACTGTTTTCTTTGGATATGACCTGTGCTAGTCACATCCCAATATGGTTAACAGTAATAGCTACAGAACAGGGTTATGAATCTTATCTTCTTAGGTCCTTCAGTAACAATAACTGAACTAAACTACTATATTCATACACAATTGTTTCCAGGAGGGGCTAGTAATATCTTTTAGTGATGTAACATACATACATACATACAGATATTTCAGGCACAGACAATAATGCCCTTCTAGCCTGCCAATATACTAAAACAGTCATTCTCTTAATAAGTGTCCAATTTGTTTTTAAAAATATCTAAACTTTTCATACATACCTCCTACACCGCCTATCTCTTTCTCTCTTATTTCTCATACCCATTAAAGTAAAATGTTTTTTTTAAACCTTATTGAATATGTCAAATTGTCTTGTATTAACATGTAATGACTGTTTTACTGATTGCAGTTTTTTCTGGTATGGCTGACTTTCAGTAATAGAATGTCCATGTTATGTGAACAATGTTACCTACACTGAGGCTGAAGATATAGTGAACCTACTGGCCTATAAATTAAGCTCTAACTTTACCCATCTCTCCCCTCCATCTTTCTCTCGAGATATGCCTGAAACGGGCTCTCCTCCAGCTATCAAACAAGATTGAGTCCTAAAAGTGCTATCAAAAGCTAAAATACTGCATCGATGGATCCTGACAATATCCCCGGATACATCTTAAGTTGCATGAATCATGATTTAGTCACACCCCTAACAATACTGTTCAGTCTTAGCCTCCATACAGGTTTTGTACCAAGTGAGTCGAGAACAGCTACATGCTTTGCCCTGGATAAGGAAGGACCTTCCACAAGCCCATAAGTCTGACCTGCTTTATATGCAAGGCCATAGAAAGACTTATCATGGAATTAATCAGTCAGGATATAGAGAACCTCCAAACACTAGACCCATTTCAGTTTTGATTCATCAAGGACTGGTCAACCTGGTGTTTTTTTTTGTTTTGTTTTTGAAAAGGTCACCAAAGCAATGGATGAAAGCAAAATGGTGCACACTGCATACATCCACTTGGCCGAAGCTTTTGACACAATTCTCCACTCAGGCATAGTAAAAAACATAATAAACTCTGAATAAACCCCTGTGTCATACACCAGATTGCCAACTAGCTCACAGATAATCAAAGTAGGGGAAATTCCTTTGAAAAAGAGACCAGTCACCAATGGAGTCCCCAAGGGTTGTATGCTAGGACCTTTCCTGTTTGGCATCTACTTTTCTGAAGTAAAACCAAATATCAAAAGGCTCTGGCTGACTATGTCTGCAGATGACTGCAAGCTAGGAGCAGTTACTGAAGCCACAAATGACTTAACCTTCCTGCATGAAGGTTTATACCAAATAAATAACTGGTGCCAAAATCATGGCCTGAAACTAAATGCCAAAAAAAAAATGCATTATTGTATTGCTTGGGGAGTCTTCTAACCCATGGAACTACCACATTGGCAATATGCCCTGAAGAGTTGACCCAGTTGTTTAGGATTTGGGAATTTATGTGGACAGCCACTTAACTTTTGACCAACACGTATCTGTTGTTGTAAGAAAACCCTATATTGTACAGCTTATAAACAAAGGGATTGTGTCTAGATCTAGGGATGTCATTGTCCACCTTTACTCTGTCCTCATTAGGCCGGTCATCACATATAATGCCCTTTTGGCATGTAACTGTCTAGACACATGCAACAACTGAAACACCCAAAGCGATACCTCTCTAAAAGGATACAAGGCCTAAACAACTTGTCCTACATGGACCAGCTGAAAGCTTTGTCACTATATTCAGTATCCTACAGATGTTAAGAGGTGACCTGTATCTGGCATACAAGGCATCTTCTGACCCATTAGTGATGGATTTACTATGCATCAGAATTTTCCACATTTCTTGCCTTCTCATCTAATCCTTCACCTTAATATTCTTTATTTTGTTTTTGGCACATTCAATTTCTGTCTGATTTTTATCTGCTTCTGGTTTGATGTCCATTCCCATTTGACACCTATATGCTTTTGCTAAACTAAGCAGGGAAGTCATCTTAGACTTATTCTCCTCATATTTCAAAACTTTCACTATGTTTGGGTCATGTGAGGTCAACAGATATGCATGCAGTCCCACAATTGCAAATCTATACATGTAATCAATTTCGAGGAAGCCCATACTTCCTTCAGAATGGGGAATATATAATCTTGGTATGCACTGATTTTTATAAATCATTTGATGAGCATGAAGCATCCTTCTTGTTTTCCTGTCCAGCCTATCCAGCATCTTTTTGGGCCAGTCAGTCATTCCAAAACTGTAAGTTAGGGTAGGAAGAACAAATTGGTTTATAGATTGGACTCTGCTCTGAGATGTTAGAGCTGTTTTCAGTATTAATTTTAGTCTTATAAAATATTCCTTGCTAATTTTTGTTCACATTTGTTTGTGCTTTATTGTTGATCCATCATCAATTCCCAAAATGTATTTATTTATCTTGCTCAAGTTCTTTTATATCACATTCCTATCCTACATTGATGTTTTCTTGGTGCTGCAGCTTTCCTGCTTCAAAGGTTGTTTTCCTACATTTATCAAGACAAAATGACATTCTCATATCATCTGAAAAAGTTTTGACCACTTGCAGTTGTACTTTCAGTTCCTCATCTGATGAACTATACAGTTTTAAATTATCTACAAAAAGAAGATGAGATGTCTTTTACACTTTGTTGTTTTCTGGGAGCCAAATTGTAGCCATGATCTAATCTGTTAAGCAGACATCTTAATGGGCTAAGGGCAAGACAGAAGAGCAGCTGTGACAGACAATCACCCTGGAATACCCCCCTTGCATTTTTATCCCTGGAATAATAATTTGTCCTTTATCATGTCTTAACTGCAAAGTGGTTTGTCACTGTTTCATGGTCGCTATAATGTAATCGATCAATATAGGGTGCATCTTGTACATTTTTAAGCACTCTTTTATCCTTGAATGTGAGATACTGTCAAATGCTTTTTTATAGTCTACCAAACCATACATTGATTCTTTCCCTTTTTACAGGTTTCCATTATGACTTTATTTAACAACAAATGATCCTTTATTCCATATGAATTTCTTTTGTTACCCTTTTGTTTTATTGCCATGAATGAGTTTTCTTCTAAGTTACTATAAACTCTGACAGCATCAATTCCAGTGCATAATTTATATGTTGTAGGAAGGCAAGTTATTAGTCTATAGTTTTTAGGATAGCTTGTAGATTCCTTCTTAAGTAGGAGAATTGTGGTTTACTATCAAAATGTGGAAAGGTGCTTTAACAAAGCTGGAATGGAAAAATGTATCTTTTCCAATTTCTGTAATGTCGTTTTGAAAATTTTTGAATATACATTAGCAAATGGTAGTGTACATTTGCTAATGTGCATTCAGTGTTCTGATAACAGATCACACTACAGTGGGGATTGGGAAATACACCCTTTTCCTCACTGTAGTGTGATCTTGGAGTTGGAATATATAATTTGTAGAGGGTGTGGGGGCACAGCCCTCCATATGAGTGCAGGGGGCTTGCCCCACTGCAAAACTATAAGCACTTGGGCTGTAAACGTACAATTCATAGAGCAGCTTCAGCACAAATGCCTTAGGGTCTGACGTCACCTCCTGACATTCTGAATTAGGTCAAATGCGGACATCATGGTGATGATTTTCGACCTTTTGTTAAAGTGACATTGCCAAATTTGGAATGTCAGTTCAGTCAAGTAAGTAGAATTTTTTTTTTTTGATTTTCAACTTTGTGATAGTGGACCGAACATTGTTTTTCCTGTTGTTAAACAGGCTGGTATCTGTTCAGGGTGCACATATAAATAATTCTTACTCATGGCTAAATCTCCATGTAAAGATGTTAGTACCTTTAGCCAGAAGTTAGGTAGTGCATATGTCCCTGGGGTTTGCAATTAGGAGCTTTTCTTAACTTTGTTTCAATCTCTCTGGTCATTACTTCATCCCATTTCATATCCTTTAAATTTGAACTTTTTATTCTTTCTTTTACTTCTTCTATCTGTTTAGCATCTTTATTATGTTCTATAGGATCTTCATAGATATTCCTCCAAATTGTATCTATTTCTTCTTTTTTGGTGGTGTTCCAGTTTCTTTTGCCTTGTTTCTTAATTCTCTATAAAAATCTTTTGGGTCATCAGTAAATTGCTTATTTTGTTCATAGGTTCATAGGTTCATAGGTTCATACTAGGCTATCTGCCCTAGGGCATTTATAAGCCTAGCCAGAGTGTGTTTGGCTTTCACCACCCATTTTAAATTAATTTTGCTATGCCCTTTTTCGAGGTTAGTATACTGTGCCTCTGTCTAACAGTGACACAGAAGTGATACCCAGGGTAAACCTACGATCTCCCATCCACTCATCAAGATTCCTCTTGAAGAGAGTCAATGAGGGACTCTGCCTAACCTGAACTGGGATTTTATTCCAGAGTGAAGGGAGCCTCTGGGTTATGAATCTGTCCCTCCAGCATGTCCTATTTATTTCAGTGCTGAGGTTCAAGTCTCTCGAGCGCATAGCTCGATGGGATTTGGATTTTCTGAGGTGCAGCATGTCCATTAATTCTGGGTTGGACATGGCTTTATACGTCAGGCACAGATCTCCTCTGAGCAGGCGGTATGCCACTGAGTAGAGCTGGAGTTTCTTTAACCGGGCAGCATATGGCACCTGTTTGAGCCCTATGATCCTCTTGGTGAGGTACTTTTGGGGTCTTTTCAGTTGCTGCAGGTGTCTGGTAAGGTACATCCCAAAAGGGGCATTGTACTCAATTATGGGCCTGATGAGGGATGAGTAAAGAGGCACGATGACCTCCCCTGATCTAGATGTGAATCCCTTCATGATTAGGTGGGCTATATAAAATGTTTTTCTAACCACTTTGGTCACGTGGTTGTCAAATGAGAGATTGCTATCAACTTGGGTCCCCAGGTCCCTAATTACTTCTTCTGTACTTAATGGATTACCACCTATGTGGTAATTTGTGGGCACTTTGTTTTTGCCAAAGGGATGACTATACACTTTTTGGCGTTTAGCTTGAGGCCATGGCTCTGGCACCAGTTGTCTGTTTCTATGGGGCCCTTTTGAAGGATGCTTGTGTTGGCTGGAGAGTCGATTATGGCGCCCAGTTTGCAGTCATCTGCAAACTTAGTCAGCCACAGTCCTTCCGTGTTGGCCTGTACCTCCGAGAAATATATACCGAACAAGAGAGGTCCCAGGACTGAGCCTTGGGGACACCACTTGTAACTGGTTTGGAGTCTGACATGGCTCCAGCAATTCTAACCATGTGGGTTCTGTCCTTGAGCCAGTTTGCAACCCATATAGTGACATAGGGGGTTATATTTAAGCTGGTGAGCTTATCTATAATGCCAGAGTGGGGTATTGTATTGAAGGCTTTTGCGAGGTCCAGGTAGGCTGTACCACCTTCCCCTCGTCAATGGCCTTGGTGACTGTTTCAAAGAAATCAACCAGGTTTAAGAGGCAGGATCTGCCCTTAACAAAGCCGAACTGGGTAGGATCCAGTGTCTGTAGGTCCCCAGTATCTTTATTTATGAGGTCCATGATGATCCTTTCCATAGCTTTGCAGACCAAGCTAGTCAGGCTTATGGGGCAATAGTTTCCAGGATCCATTGAGGCACCACCTTTGTGGAGAGGGACCACTGTTGCTGTACGCCACTCTTTAGGTACATATCCTGTAGTAAGGCTGAGATTGAACAGTAGTTTTATGTTTGGGTTTAGCTCTTCTTGGAGTTCATGTAGGACGCAGCCCGGGACACCGTCTGGTCCCATTGATGCTGAGTTTTTTCGCTTTGGAGAGGGCAGCTCTTACCTGAGCAGGGGGGCAGCACTCTGCTGGGATAAATATTTGCCCTTTTGGTGGGGAGGGGGGGAGAAGTTTGCACTGAACCTGTCAGCTAGGATGTTGGCAATGTCTGTGGGTTCGGTGTATTTTTTGTCATTTTGGACTAATTCTGAGCATATCTGGGAATTCCCACCCAGGTTCCTAACATAACTAAAGAAAGCCTTGTGATTATCCTTAGTGTCCTGTGCAATTTTTCGCTCGAAGCTGGCCTTAGATGATTTTATGAGTGCCTGTAGTTTTTTGCTAATACTGATCAGAGATGCCTTCCCTTTTTGGGATTTTGCTCTATCATGTAGTAGCTTCCTCCTTCTATTGTATAGTTTGTTTATGGCTGGGGTCCACCAGACAGGACGTCTGCCCTTGGAGGATTGGGTCTTGGTCTTATTTGGGATTGCATGATCTATGCATTCCTGAAGGTGTTCATAGAATGCATTTATAAAGGATTCTGCAGTCTGGGCCATATTTTTCACAGGCCCGGGGGCTTTGAAGGATTCCACCTCGGTTTTGAGGAGTGTGAAATTTGCTTTAGAGAAGTTTTTCACTGTGGTTTTCAGGGCATGGGGTGGAGTCGGGATGTGAATATCCAGTGAGATTAGTTTATGGTCTGATCTTACTAGTGAGGGATACACTTCTGGTCTGGAGCATAGAGTCCCCATGTTGGTGATGATCAGGTCCAGTATGTTTTCCCCTCTTGTGGGAGTGGTAACAAGTTGTTCCATAGCATTTGAGTTTATAAATTCTAGGAACCTTTGGGCTAGGGTGTTGGAGCTAGAGTAATGCTCCCAGTCTATGTTTGGGTAGTTGAAGTCGCCCAATATAATGGTGTTTGGAGAGACCTTCATATATTCCAGTGTTCTCAGGAAGGCCGAGTGGGGTTCCTGGGTTTGGGAGGGTGGTCTGTAGCAGTCTATAAACGGGAAGGCAGTTTTACCCACTGTTAGTTGTACATGGATAGTCTCTGATGCTTCGTGCTGTGCCACCAACCTGGAGGTGTGGGTATCTTTGATGAATATTGATACTCCCCCTCCTTTTGTAGTATGGTCCAAGTTTTGGGGCCGAAAAGCATGGTATGAGGCATAACCTGGTAGTGCTGAGGTGCTCTGGGGATCCTTGAACCAGGTTTCTGTTACTGCACAGATATCGATGTTCTCCATGCTAAGGAGAGTTTTGAGTGCGTGCATCTTGAGGTTTAGACTTCTGGCATTGAGTAGCATTACTCTTAGTTTCTTATCCCTTGTGATACCTATGGAGCTGGGTTTGTCTTTTGAGCCTTGCCTAAAAAAGGCACTATGGGGGTAGCAAGAGCCTTTGCCAATATCCGAAAGCCCAGGGGTGACAGGTGCAAGCCGTCACTAGCGAAGCATTGTGGCTTGTCGAGCATGTCATCCCAGGCTGACAGGCATTGGATCCCCTTTGAATGACACCAATACTTAAGCCAATTGTTGAAATTGATCATCTTGTTTTCATATTGTGGCATCATTCTTGGTGAGGGTAAGATGCTACTCAAGGTCAGGGTCATACCAGCCTGGGACACATGCTCAGAGAGCTCCTCTATGTCTCTTTTCATGTAGTCCAGGGAGGTACGTCTCAGGTCATTCACACCAGCATGGACAATGACTGAGTCATATTTGTACTTGCCTTGGAGTGACCTGAGTGCTTGTGTTATGTGGCGGATCCTAGCGGCCGACATGCAGCTCACCGTGACCTTCTCCTTGTTCAGCCTGGTGAGCGGGGCGTCAGTGTGCCTGACGATAGAGTCACCTATTACAAGTGTATCAGGTGTGTTGTTTAGCCTTAAGGGCTGTGACTGTTTGGCACACTGGCTTTGTAAGCTATCTGTTGCACGAGTTTTGTTTTGGGGTAGCGGTTGCTTGGGTGTCTGCTTTGGAGGTTTCTGCTGCTTAGGCAGATTTTTATTTAAAGCCTCCAAGTATGTTTTTGTGTGTTTATGTGTTTGGTTTGCTGTCGTGGTAGGTCTATGTGAGACTGGAATTGTAGTGAGTGTGGTTTCCTTCTCCTCCTGACTGGTTTCACCAGTACTGAGTTGAGAGAGCTTAGCCTCCAGTATGGTTATATGGTTGCATCTCTCACATGTGTTGGAATTTGTTGGGAGGAGGAGAGGGTTGTCTGTGTACTTTTCCTTTCTATTTATCTGCATATCTTCTAAGTTTTTCTGCCTGTGATGATATTTTTAGTTTATTATTTGCAATAATGTATGATAGATCCTGATCTGTTCTGATCCTGCGCACTACTTTTATCAAGTCTAGCTTTCTGTGTATGTTTGTTGATCTGTGTCTTAATTGCTTTTTAGTTTTCTCTATTCAATACTTCCATGATGGCATTTGATTTCTCCCCTTCCTTTCTCTTACTGCCCTGTGTTTTTGTGGTAAGACTATCTGTTATTAATTTAGCTGCACAATAATATATCCTATTTGCTTCTGTTATCTTTCATGAATCTCTATGAACAGTCCTAATTACTGTGTTCATTTGTTTTATCAAACTTCTAACTTTAGTCTATTTCTTTCATTGATCTTAATATGTCTGTCCAGCTCTATTAAATGAAGCATCTCCTCTCTTAGATCATTTTTCTTCTAAACTGAGGGTACATTCTTTGCTCTCCATTTTCTGTGGGCATTCTATAGAAAGTTCCACAGCATCTTCCTGTGCCACATTCTCCTCAGTTTCATCTTGTGTCATCTGTTATACTTTCGTATGGGAACTCACTGACCTATCACTCCACCACATTGACTGTGTCAGGGTTGCCACAGTTTCCTTTTCCTTCCCTTGCCATATACCTCCAACTGAACCTTTCTCTAGTTTCTCCTTAATTTGGGGATCCATTGCTCTGTCCTGCAGTGATGTTATCAAAGTTAGAATTTCTACACTAAATCCTTCACTTTGCAGGTAGTACATTACCTCAGTTTCTGTTTCTTTAACTTCTCCATTACTAATCCTCTTTGTTTTCTTATTTTTTGTACTGTAAATTTTTCCATATCTGGATGCCTCTGTCTGTATGCCTGTATTTCTCTTCAGATATCTTTAGTGCTGCTCTTTTTATATTGATTATGCATTTATTTATTTTTATTTATTTATTTCACATTTGTTAACCGGGTTAGTCCAACTGAGCACAGGCCCATTTTCAGTGGGGACCAGAGGAGAAAAGCTCCAAGAAAGGCAATTACAATTTTAACAGTAGTATATTTTCACAAAGTAACAAAAACAATTTTACAATATATATGTGTATATATATATATATATATATATATATATATATATACATATACATAGTAAGATAATATGCATTTGTAACTAAGAAAAGAAACTTTCTAATAACCAAGTAAATATAATGATAAAAACATTGTACATTCCATACAGAATATATAGTTCATTAGATAAACAGAGCAGAGCAAACAGAATTACTCTCCAAAGATCGAAATAAAGGAAATGATAGGTAAAAGAAACAGGATCAGGTTGGGCCATGGCAGGGGCAAAGCCAATAGTTCAGGAGAATGTTCTTCCCTTGATTAGCTTTGCTGTCTCCTTTGCATAAATATTACATCATATTAAATCTTTCTCTTTCTCATGTCCATATTTCTTCTTCAGATGTCTCCTGATCCTCCTCTTTCTCCTTACTTGGGGATTCATTGTTCCATCACTCTGTGATATAACTTTTGTTCAGTGGTGGCTGGTGACTTCAAATCAAAGGGGGGCTGCAAGAGACAGCTGAATGGGTGGGGTCAATTGGGACGGGCGTGGCCAACTAAAAAGGGGAGGAGCTATGATCAAAACCACAAAAACTCTGCCCTGGGTGCCAAACCATCATTATGAGAGTTCAATCAAGAAAAAAGGAAAGTGTAGAAGAAAAAAATATTTCAATCCATTGGCTGCATGGCAGCTTACTTAATATCTAGATGGAAACAAAAAGGTTGTGAGGCATGAAAAAATAAATTACTTTTTAAATACATTACTGGAATGCTAGTCAAAATCAAGTATAAGAAAAACAAGCAGCACTCAACTCAAACCACTTCTCCTTGTACTCCAGTTCTAATTATAATTTATGTTCAGCTTTATTAAAGTACCAAGTAACATGCTAAAAGTAGCAATCTCTGTGATACCCCCACTTGTAAAAATGTTTCTTATCCAAAAAAGACCTGCTGCCTGACAACATCTAATTACTTGTTTCATGGGGAAAACATGATCAAAGTAAAAAATGAAAAGCAAACAGGAAACAAGCTCAACATACATTGCTTAAAGGATTACTGCACAGGATATGGACCACACATGATAGACTGGCATTCTGTTTAGCTTGCAGGTAAAGCCTGTAATGAGCTCTTAAAATAATGTAATCCTGTCCTTTATTACAAATACTGTCATATGCATTTCAATACCCAAGGCTTATATGTTATCTAGTTATGTAAGTATTCTCTGCATGGCAACAACAGAAAGTTTTTCAATGTTGGCAATTCGTTAACAGTATGCTTATTAAAACTTACTTGCATCTTACAAACTCAGACAAGCTTACCAGATGGTCGTTAAAGCATTGCTACTTAAACACAGAGCAACAGGCACTTTCTGAATACTAAGCATAAATCAACAGTATAAAAATATGACAGAAACCAGAACATTCTGCAAAATCAAGGACAGATGAAAAGCCATTGTAGTACTTGTGTCTACCTTGGATGGGGGGATAGTCTGCACATTTACACTGCATAACTGTTCCTTGCCTTGCTTGGACACATCCAGAGTCACTACATGGGGGAGTGGGCTGCAACAAGTATGTCACAATTTGAAATGTCTCTGGCTGACTGCGATGGCCCTGACACATTTGTCATACCTCTCAACCTTAGAGCAAGAAATCTGGACAAAGCCATACATAGAAGTGGGACAAAGGCCCAAAAATAAGGACAATTTTTAAATATTGCTCTTATAAACTCAAACGATAATAGAATAGTAGGTCTTGCATTAGTATGAATTTTCTGAAGGGTATGAAATCTGAAACTGAAATGTCTGTCATTATTTTCTAACTTCAGTCTTTAATGATTTGCCACTAATTTGCCAAAAAAACACAATTTTATGAAAAATAGACCAAAAATGTGATTCAAAAATATAAAATAGCCACACAATACAGCTGGAAACCTGCAAAGAAGGGACACTTTTTAATATTAGTACTGCTAACTTGAGCAGCTGACAAAATAAAATAATCTACATGCATTTCTGAAATAAAAGCAATCTATAACTGATTATTACAGTTATTTATTAATTGTAAACCCTCCATGTTTTCTTCCAAAATTGCCATTTTGTGGAGAGATTATTAGGGGAAGAGCAACATTTTGAGCCCAAATCGGGTACAGTTGAGAGGTTTGGATATGCCTAATTCTATAAAGCAATTTATTTGCACGTACCTCTCAACCTGTTAATGCAGGAAATCTGGACAAGGCCAAATATATTGGGGGAACATATAAACAGTACTAAAAATTGCTCTTGTATAAACTGAGACAGTTGATAGAATAACAGGTCTTGCTTTAGAATGCATTTTTCTGAAGGTTATGAAGTCTGAAACTCAGTGTCTGTCATTATTTAGTGACTTCATTCCTAAATGATTTGACAGAAAACCACACATTTTATTTTAAGCTTTTGCGTAACCATGCACTTTCTGAAGAATATGAAGTCTGATGTTCAAATGTGTGTCATTTTTAACATTTGTTAACCAGGAAAGTCTGACTTGGAACAAAAGCTAATTTTTAGCAGAGGCCCAGGGAGAAACACTCCAGACAGACACATGTCTTTGTAAAATGGGAGGACACTAGAGGAAACAAACACAGGGAGGGCATACAGTCTCCACAGAAAAGGTAAGGCACCCCAGCCAAAAATCAAACCAGGGAACCTTTAGCTGTCAGGCAACAATGCTACCACTGCACTAATGCACTACCAGCTTTGCAAGGGCACAAATACAGAAACCACAGATTTATGAGGAATAGAACAAGTATGAGGGAAAAATCTGCAATGTTTTTATAAATGGTGGTGGGTAGGGAATTCAGGCTCCTGCCACCTGGGCTCAAGGTACAGGGTTCAAGCCTTATTCTCTACCCATCACCATGTAGCAACTGGGGCATTTCACACACACACACACACACACACACACACTGCCACTACCTGTCCTCCACAAACTGTGAATCCTCTGCAGCAAAGTCCACAAAATGGCTGCTGATCTATGAATCCCCTGGCCCGCGCATAGGTCTCCCTCCACAAAACGGCTGCCCGCGCATTGGTCTCCTGTGAGAGATGGCTAGTCCCACGAGAGTAGTAGGCTGGAGCCTCCATCCTGTGGGCGATGCAGTCTGGTGACCTTGTGGTTGTCACCGCACAGACTTCTGGGCTGGAAGGGCGAAGTTTCCTGCCTTTCCTATCTGGACTGCCTAACAGAGCAGTCTGGAGCTCTGGAATGAGCACGCATGGAGTTCTCAGGAACCATGTATGCATGCGTGTAGTCCGTGAATTTTTTTTTTAATTTTATTTTTTCAATTTTATTGTACAGGTGGGGGCTGCAGTCCTATAGCATGAGCCGCCCCTGCCTTTGTTAGACTTTCTACACTAAATCCTTCACTTCACAGGTATTCCACAACTTCAGCTTCTATTTTTAATCTTCTGTTCTACATTTCCTCTTTGTTATTTTATTTTATTTAGTGTGAAATTTTCCATATCTGGAGCCCTCTGCCTGTACTTCTCTTCAAATATCTTTGGGACTGCTTTTTTGTATTGATTAATTTGGCTTTCTCATTTGCAAAAATATTGCACCGTATCATATCTCTCTTTCTTTCCCATGTCCATATTTCTTTTTTATACCTTTCAAAAATCTCTAGATTTTCTTCTTTATATTTTTGCACTTCCTCAGTCACTTCTTTTTCCAAACATCCCAAGTTTCCTTGGTCTATATAATGTTTTTCATAAATCTGTTGTATTAATGATCACAATGTTTTATTTGAAGCTTCTTGTTGAGGATTGTCTTATGTCCTTTCAGAAGAACTTGCAACGTAATTAAGAAAGAAATGCAAAACACATTACTGGAGGTATTCACTTATCCTTGGGGTACATTACAAAAATAGTTCTATTTATACTGTGTTACCTGCTTTTTGCATTCTGGTGTGCACTAATACTGTCTTTGCATCGTGCACTCTGTGCCTGGTTCATTACAATACAAAATACATAGGCTGCCATCAAACCACCAACCATGTTCACCTGCCTATACCACCTCATTACAGTACATGGTACATACACCATTACCCAACTGCAACTGTTTACTGATAAATCTCCAAGCTGCTTTTCTAAAGACACAGCAACAACATGCTTAAGTGCTGCTGCATGTAAAAAGACAAAGTACAGAAAAGCCCACCATTCCACTAAGGTAGCCTGCAGGGGTAGGGAACCTGCATGAATATTGGTACCAAACACGAGTATCCAATAATCTGTCACCTGTGCCATCAGAGTGCTCAGAGTGGTACTGGGTCAAACATCTGTAAGCAGTCTGTCTTATCTTCTTTGTCCATTTATATGTGGCCTTCCACTAAGGCAGACAGCAACATTGCAATCTCATCTTTCAGAGGCGTAGCTGAAGAACTTAAGTACTGTGGCTCAGAATTGTTTTGTCTGTACAGCTAGAGGTGATACTGGCCAGCCAATAATGTACCACATGCAGCAAAGATGAACGGCCATTTTGAAAACAAAGCAATAGCATCCAATGTGCAACTGGGACATACTTGCAAAAAAAAGACAAAAGCAGAAGAAGGACTGGAAGGGTAGGAGAGCTTCATTCCAAATTTGTCAATCTAGAAGTGTCAAATATGTATGTCTGCCCAATGGCACAGAGGCAGGGTGTTCATCTGCAATGTGTGAGACACAAGTTTGGAAATGGACACAGGCTACCAGTATGGCTGGCACGAGCGCTATAATGAAGTTGATTGTCAGTTCTCCTACCCTGGGAGAGGGGGAATGAAAAAAAACATTTCTGGTCAACTTTCCTTGGAGCCCATGAGCCTCACTGAACATCTCACATTTAACACAGAGCATGTCAGTGACATCCTGATATCATTGCACTAGTCACTTCCACAGCCAGGATAATTGCTATGGATATGAGAGTTTCCAGGGTCTGCTATTGTTGCTGCATCAGATGCCTTACATTACACCCCAGGCCTAATACTGAATATTCTTGAGGTCACATTTCCTAGTTGTTTGGAAGACCACCTAGTGAGGGGTGCACATTTAAGGAGCCTGTAAAGTAGCAATTGAGGGATTCAAGGAGTGACAAGCATGGAAGTTTGGAAGAACAACCTGGGGTTATGCTGGGTTAGGTGGAGTTTGTTGGGTATAAAAAAGTCTCACATAGCTGAGCCAGTTACCAATTCTGACTGTTCAGAGCAGTAGTGACTCAAGATTTCATCTATTGTAATCAATGTGCCTTACGTCTACTTTGATGATTTACATGTGGCCTTTTACTAAGGCAAATAGTTCCATTGTTATCACATCTTTCAAAGCTGCAAATGAAGAAGTTAAACATTGTGGATCTGAACCGATTAGTCTGCGTTGTCACAGCTGCCACTGAGTGGTCAGGAGTAAGCTCATACAGCAATGACAGATAAGGGCATTCTGAAATCAGAACAACAGCATACCATGTGCAAGGTTGTCTACATGTAAAAAAAAAGCAAAACAGATGGACATCCACCACTACACTAAACTAAGCAGTACAGGTGCAGGACTCTCATGCCAATCACAGCCATCCAATAGTGTCCCGTATGTGTTCTGTCTATCCTCAGGCTGCTTTTATTGGTAGTGATTCAAGCACTCCTCTACTGTCAGCAGTCTACCTTAATTCTGGATTGCCCATTTAACTGTGTCTTTTCAGTAAGGCAGATGGCACCAACGTTCATGACTGTAACTGAAGAATGCAAACACTATGGCTCTGAAATGATTATTCCAAGTTGTTATAACTGCCATTAGGCATCCAAGAGTGCAGCATCTGCAGCAAGGAAAGATATGAGTATTCTGGAGGTAAAGCATCAGCATGCCATGTGCAACTTTAGTCAGTGTGACACTGAAGTTGTCAGTCTGCCAAGTAGACACTGCTGCCAATGGGCAGGCAAAATGTACCAGTAAATGCAAGGATGTGTTACAGCATTCACTAGGCAAACATGGGCACACTGTGAAATAAACATCTAACTCACTATATATATATATATATATATATATATATATATATATATATATATATATTTGTGGGACTCCTTCATTTGTTCGAACTTTCAAAAGTTCAAAATTCATATAGCCGACACCACATGATCGAACGTTTGAAAGGCCGACAATGAATAGCAGAGATCCTGATACAGCGCGGAACTGGGAAAGTCCCCTTTCCAGCACTGTAGTGCGATCTTGGAGTGAGAATATTTTAGTAGGGGGTGTGGGGGGTGTAGCGGGACCTGCCCCCCTTGCTAAACACAGTTTTAAATAGTTAACACTTCTACTACAGATTGTCGGCCTTTCGAAATGTCAGTCATAAGGTGTCGGCCATATGAAAGTCGGCATTTATATATATATAGGACCACAGCACTATGGCATTGAGCTGGAAAGTCTCTGAAATAGCTACTGACACACTGGGACACAGCAACTCTACAAACCATTTTGTTTTGTGATGTGGTACATTGCATGATGTTGCTTTGTGTCCAAATCACCTTACACATCAGCCTGAAGCATTTATAGAAGTCTTTAATTGACATGAAATCTGTAGTTTTGGTAATTACTGCACACAGTTTGATCTGGCATGTCAAACACCACAAGAAGCTTGAACATACTTGTCTTTCAGTACTCAGGTTTTGCGTCTGAATTTATTCCATTTCACAGGGAAGTGTGAACTGGGCAAAATGTATCTCTTTGACTCTAGTCAAGTAACCTTCCTTTTCTTTTAAATGGCAAGAAGGTGTATCCCCAGCATCCTGTGTCACTATATATTGGTTTAAAGGAACAATGCGTCCAGCCCTAACAGTTGCCTGTCTTGTAGCAATAAACACCCCATTGCAGTGTGTATATTACAACATGGTTACTGACAACCATTTTCAATAACTACAAAATTAGTCCATGGGTGAGAGCCACAAATACTTACTGCAAATAGAGGTAAATCTCTCCCACAGAGTGGTTGCCAGCTCCCATAAAAAAACTTCTGGTGTGCACACACACATCACACCACATGACAAACATAAAATCATCTTATGCTGACGTGCTAAAACTCACTTCTATAGCCTCAAAGACTTTCTAAGTGGGATACTGTAAACATTTTCATCACAACCAGACATCAGCAACACACAAACACACATTACAGGCTACTTATAGCTTCTTCCACCATTACCACAGAAAAGAGTCACTAGAGTGATTTGGCTAGGTCCAGCAGGTGACAAGAAAACTTAGCTCACCTTGGTAATGCACTTGATATCAGTGAATCCACAGTGCTGCACATCAGTGCAGTCAGCTGTCTGTTAGGTACTAGAATTCATAGTATTACCATGGCACTCAAGAACCCTTACCTCAAATGTTGTTACAACATGGCCATTGCTCATATGAATGTGAATGACTTGGGGTGAAGTCCTACTAAGTGTATGTAGAGGGACATGAGGGGGGTCACTGTGTATATCATGAACAATGGAGGGAATGTAGTCTAGAGCAGAAACCTAAAATCATTGATATGGGGAACCATCCATATAAGATGTGCATTTTTCCCAGTATGGCCTGTCTTTCTGGAACTAAAGTGACAGACATGTATGTATGTACACCAAAACATTCATTTAAGTGTGCATATCATACAAGAGTCCACTGTTTTTCTTTCTTTTGCAGCTGCCTGCTTGACTGCAGACTACTGAATGATTTCATTAGCAATTATGGTGTACAACATCTATGACAGCATCATTTTCATGAAACTCAGCTCTGTCTTTTCTGTTTCCAGAATGGAAACAGGGACAATAGGAACCAGAAAATCATCAGTTTGTATGGGTGCCAACCATTTATCCTAGAACATGCCTTTCAATGATGTATATGCTTAACATGCTATTTTAGGTAAACTGTGATGCTTTGTCATGATACTGTATGACACTTCCATGGCTATGGCTCCATCACCCTTACTTGTATCATTCACACCAGTTGTCCTTTGCTGAGCCACATGCAGACCTATATTGTTGGGATCGTTTGTGTAATTGAAAGGCAATGGTCGGTGTCCACTGCATTCCACACCATTACTGGTATCCTTATAAGCAGTGGTTCTCAACAGAAATCACATTAGATTACCATTAAATGAACTGTCCAATGACCAGTAGCTGGTCAGCATCACACTCCACACACTCCAGAGAATCACTGTTGCACCTTACTGCAGGCAGCTTATCATGTCTGTCAGCATCTGCTTAATGACAGTTCATATAGTATACTGTAGTTGGTGCCCAATACTGTCGCAATGCACATTGTTCCACATTGTTTGAGGCAGTTCATCCTCTGTGTAAAAACATGACTCCAGCCAGTGCCCACTTGTGTGAATTTAAGCATATTTCAGCAGTCATAGTGTGACCACTATTCCATTCACAGGTGCAATGGTATCATAAGGGATCTCAAACTATTTTGCAAAATAAATAGAACATGTTGGATGGATTGGCTTTCATCACAGAGAATAATGCTTCTATGGAACCATCCATACCTCTCAACCCCTTAGAGCAAGAAATCTGGAAGAAGCCATAATAAATGGGGGGGGGGGGCAAAGGCCTAAGAATAGTGACAGTTTTTAAATATTGCTCTTACAAAATTAGAAAGTTGATAGAATTAAAAAAATATGCATTAACATTAATTTTTCTGAAGGGTATGAAGTCTGAAACTCAAATGGTTGTCATTAGTTTCTGAATTCACTCCTCAAAAATCAGCCAGTGATTTGCTACAAAACCAAAATTTTATGAGGAACAGACAAAAAATATAAGGCAAAAATCTGGATGTTCTGCAAAAATCTGGTCAGTTGAGAGGTATGGAACTATTTTCTATTCCACACAAAGCAAAATACTTCTCTTCCTCTGGTCAAATGCAGTCTGAATGTCTGGAAGTGTAACCCTAAATTCATTCCCACTTTGGCATTCCTGCCCAACAAGGAAACGGAAATATGTAAATATCCCAATATATATCCCTGTTTGACTTATCTCTGGGTTATGTGTATACAGAAAATAAGGTCTAGAAACTACCATGGGAATGTGAAGCTAAGTTTCTTAACATCCTGACAGGTCAACAGCCTATTAATTACCTATGAACTTATGAGTTCATCTTGTGTGCCATATTTTATGACTCGGTTAGCATGGTGTGCGATCTGCCTGTGAACCACCAGGTTGGGTGCCTCATACCTGGCTCTATACTACCTTCTATGGCAGACCATACTCACTGTCAACATTATTCAGCCAATCTGCATAAGTATGTGCAGTGTGCACTGTAGTGACATTACTGCATGCCAACAGCCTAATGGTTAGAGATGGCACTGGAGCGTCATGATTATCATAAACATATGTGTGGCAATTATCCTAGTTGTGAAGGTGGGCAAATGGTAGGTCATCATCTGCATTATATGTGTAATCTTTGTAATCTTTGGTCAGTTGTGGATTATCTCATGTGTATGGGTCTATTAATAAACAGCCAATGACCCAAAGATCAAAGTTCATAAAGTTAACCACTAAAGGTCGACTTTACAAATGCCAACCCACTACTATGCATGAGCAGATAAAATAATCTCGGTACATTCAACACACTGTTTAAAAAAAGTAATCTTTATGTGCCATGGCATCCTGAAATTCTCAAATCAAACTATATGTAGGGTTAATGGCTATATAACAGTATGAGAGAAATCATTACACCAGTAACAACAATGACAACAACAAAAATACAGTTCACCGAAATGCCTATGTATTAGTACGTAGGGCACCATCACATCACAGTTTTGTACTGAAATTAGCAAAAATATGCAGTTCAGCCAAACAACTATGCAAATGATGGGCAAGTACCAGTAACTCTGGCAAATGATAACTATGTGAGCAGATGAAACAATACAACATTTAAATGTCTGTCCAAGAACAAAAAGTGGGCACAGGCTAGGCTCCAGATTAAAAAACTTTAAAAACTTTAATGCAGTGCAAGCACTTTCACATTTTCTTCTTCAGGTGCATTAATGAACAGAATACAAACAAACCATTTAAATACAGCTGACATAATCACATGACCATTAAAAATCACATGATTTATATTAAAACATTATATGTATTTCTTAAAAACCTTAATCAAAACAAAAATACAGAATGTATCAATAAAACAATGTACAAAAATCTACCATTACATTTTATACTTGTATATAAAATTTCACCTTCGTAAAGGTCTAGACTTCAACTTAGGTCTCAATGTTATCTGCTCATTAAGACCTTAATCAGTATCTGCTCTAAAAGTGACTATCCATCTGTCTTCCAATTCATCTGTTTTATTGTGCATATCCCCTCCCCTCCAACCTTCAAAACTTCTAGGTATAACCAGAAACTTAAACTTATGCTGAGGACTGGTATTCATGACATGCTTCGCCAGGGCATACCTTGTATGGTAAACATGTTCCCTGATCCTCTCTTTAAAGGTTACGTCAGTTTTTCCTATATAGAACTTCTGGCAAGCTAAACAATGTGTAACATACACTAAATGTTGGGTGTGACATGTAGCATGTATTTTAAAATCATACTGCCTTTTCTGGTCTGGATGAAAAAATTGGTTATTTATATCTATATATTCACAGTACAAATATTTTCCACAAGGTTTCATTCCCAATTCATCCATGGATATAATGTTATCCTTTGGTGCACACAAGCATCTTTTTTAAGGATTTCTGGTTTCTAAACAGAAACCTAGGTTTGCTATCTATCCATCTGGAGACTTCCTTATCTATGGTAAGTATCCCCCAATGTCTACTTATCATGTTCACATATGATTTAACATTACTAGAAAAACACAGGGGCACTTTTAACTTGGGCTTGATGTTCCTTGCCCCTTTATTCATATTGGTCCATTTCTCTGAATATATTTCTCAAGGCAACTACTTCAAGAACCTGTTTCTGTATGTCAGTTTCCCTGTACCCTCTTTCCAACAGCTCATTCCTAGTAGTTGCTAGCTGTTGGTGAAAATCAGTATCGCTCACATTTAGCCTTGAGGCTCTAAAAACTTGATTCCTAATGACATTCCCCCGGATTCACAAATCCTCCGTGTAAGACTTAATAAGTCTTACTCGGAGGCTGCAGTTGAATGGCATGACATCAGCGTGCCAAGAATATGCATGAGGGCACGCGGACCCAACTGTAAGTCCTACACGGACCGTGTAAGAAAGCAGGGGGTGTGTCCAACTGCCGAGCAGTCTAAATGTCCACTCCCCTGCAAGTGTTTAAAATAAAAGTAAATAAACAACAGCGAGTCTTCTCAAATGTCCCTGCACCCAACACCTCACTGTCTGATATTGTAAACCCCCATCACACATCTAAAACTCATAACCATAAATTCTTTTTTAAATACCCAAAACAGCTGCCCGTATTTGCGTGTGTGTGTGTGTGTGTGTGTGTGTGTGTGTGCCCATTGCTTAGCTACAGTTAGCAATTCTCACATGGAAGAGCATAAGAAAGAATGTTTATGCAAATCACACCAAATAGCAATAGTGTAATGGTAGAGCGTTCGCACAAAGAAGAGGCATTCACGGTTCGAGTCCCACCACTCCCCTTCGTATTTATTTTTTAAATCAGTATATGGAATAATTCCCAGCATATATGTTTAAACATAACTAAAAAGCAGTGAAATGACCAATGTATCAGTGAATAAAATAAATATTTTAAAGGATCCCAATGTAAAATTGCCCGCAGTTAAGCAGCGCTTTACCCAGTGCAATATAGTTGCCCCTAGCTAACTCGCGCTTTATCCAGTGCAATGTAGTTGCCCATAGCGAAATCGCACTTTACCCAGCGCAAAATAGTTGCCTAAAGCTAAATAGCGCTTTACCCACTGCAATCAGTTTGTGCATAGGTGTGCGCCGCGCCAACCAGCGCACCGTTGAGCAACGTAGAGCAAAGTTGCTTAAACACAGCCATGCCCCCTAACTCATCTGGACAGTAGTAAAATAAAATGCAATGATAAGGTTTGAACCCAGGACACTGTGCACCATAATCAAAGTACTGAACCACTAAGCCACAACAGCTTAGGATAAACATCCGCTGTTAACATATATATAGTAATAAATGTTTGATTAACCATTGCTAAGCATGTCTGCAGTCAGACGAGAATATTCAAAAATGGCCAATCACAGAAAAGTGTGGGAAATGCAGTATATTTAAGCCGCATAGGCGGGAATACTCGCCATAACTGATTGTAGCTCTCATCTGCAGTTAGAATGTCTGGTGCTGGAGAGGGTACATGCTTTCGAGCACAACGCTGGGGCATCGAGGAGTCAAGATATACGGTTTGGCCCCTAGTCCATCGGCATGAGACTTGACTCCTCAGGGCCAGTTCCAAGGAATGGAGTATAAGGCAGAGGCTTGGAACCGGTTGGCTTATGAACTCACCAGTGCCACAGGCATCCCTCGGACTGGTGAGCAGGTCTGTCACCACCATGCAGACCTGAAGAGGCAGAAGCAGGACCTTCTGAACCAGTGGATCCAGGAGGCCAGTCAAATGTGGGATGCCCCACTACTAAGTAGGTAGCCATGGAATGCAGTATGTAAGATAAGCTAATAATGTCTAAATAATGGATAGGTATGTCTCAATATCCCTTTATTTACTCCACAGCTGCAGGTGCTTGTGCTATGAATCAGCAAGCCTATGCAGATAGGGTGCTAAGGCTGCACCACCAGGCAGGTTAGTAAATATTCTGCATGTATTGTTACATGATATATGTGAGCATGAGAAAAGTGATTAAGCCCAATAATACAGCAATAAAATGTCCTGATTAAATCCTCTGCATGTACTGTTATATAACAAACATCAGTGAGCCAGAAATTGAGTGTACTAACCCACCAATCAAGCTAAAACAATTCTGGAATACTATCCCTGCATGTAGTGCTCAATGTAATTAATAAATGTATAAAACTTGGAGTGTGTCTGTGTCACTTACTTTGAAATGTTGTTGTACCCTTGCAATAATAAATAGTACTGTTGTATTAGGTGCTGTCAACCCACAGTTGTGCAGTCCCATAGGAAGTGGATGAAGGAAGTGGCAGTAGCTGTGAAGTATAAAACATTCATTCCCTGAATAAATCATCTGCATGTACTGTCACATATCATAAGTCAGATAGCCAGGAATAGAGTGTAGTAACCCATGAATAAAGCAAAAACATGTTTGGAATACTACCTCTGCATGAATTGTCATAGATTAAAAAGTGAGTGAGCCTGTAAAACAGTCTTGTAACCTATCAATAAAGGTATACCATTTCCTGAATAGGTCTACTGAAGCTGAACAGTCCTTTTTATATGATCTGAGGAAGGCTTATTTGTCGAAAGCGCTTATCGGAAGACTGAGGACTGCTTATTTTATGTTATATTCTTTTCATTAAAGTTTTGATTTTACTATTAAGTTTTACTGCCGTGGTGGACATCAGGAGTTTTTAGTAGTGTTTTAGTAGTGTTTGCCTTTTCTCTTCCTCATTGGTGTCCTTCACAGTGTAAGAAAGTTTTTTACCTATTGTCCTACTAGACCATGTGCACATGGCGCTGGCCAATCCCAGCAGGGACATGGGTCCAGTCATCATACCTCTGCCTCTGATGATAGCACCCAGTCAGGGTTGGTACCCGATACTGCCCATAGCACCCCTGCTAGGCACAGGTATGGTGTCCATGGCTAGAGACAGTGATCTGTATGGCCTAGCAGGTACAGTCTGTGGCTGTCCCACAACCGCCCGAATATGGCAGCCACATGGTGGAGTTGTGTGCATGCAGACACACACATTTACCATACAACTAGGGCTCACACATACACACACACATTACATCAACATTGGCCCATGGAGTACTGTTGTCCCTCACACACACACACACACACACACACACACACACACACACACACACACACAGACATGCCGATTGAATGGGTCAGTGTCGGGCTCTGGCAAACCTACAACACACCCTGTGCATATGATGACACCTGTGCCACCTCCTGTCATCTGTCACATTGATGCAGGAATAGGCTAACATAGTTCTGATGACAGGGTGACATTATAGCAGTGTAGCAATATTAGCAAGTTGCCAACAGGAAGGAGTTCTGATATCGTTGTAGGTATATCTGAGCAAGCATTATGCATCACAGCTCTGATAGTCATTGTAGCATTGTTTACACCAGTGTGTATTGTCCACCCATGTGCCACTTGGCTGAAGTGTACAGTGTTGCCAACATGTGTTAGTGAGTGGACAGTATGTGTGTGATGTGTGCATTGCAAATTAGTGGGTATACATCTGTGAACATGGTGTTTGCGCACTGTCTGCATGTACGTGCATAGTGGACACCTGGGATGTGCGACATACCCTGTTCTACACATTGTTAACATCTCATGGTATCTTTCGATGGCCAGTATGCATTCTACTACAGATATGTACTAACATGGGTACACATGTGTGTATGACATGGGTTGGCACAATGCTGTGGTTGATACCATTGATCTCTGTCAATGATCTGCAGTCTGGCAGTATACACCACCTCAACAGCATGACTATAATCAATCATTAGATGATGTCCTGACAAATGACTCACAGTTGTAGGGAATTCAGTAACAGTTGGATCTTTCAAGTACTATACTATAACAGTAACCAGTGGTATTGACTGCCACAAATTCCTGGGACCACACCTGTGTGGCATAAAGCCCTCTTCGGTACATGCAAACATACTAGGGATATGTCCATTCACATCTGGAAATGCATGTATTGACCTACACTGCATTCCCCGGATGGGACGCATATCCTACACAAGGGTATCATACAGACAGATACCTGTTGTCCAATACATGCTGTATAGCAGTACGCCGTCTATGGCATAGTCATCCACATTTACTATACATACTATCCCGACAGTACCACATAGGTGGCAGCTCTGAACATGTATGTTGGGTACCAATGTGTACAGATAGACAGGTGTTATGTCATCTGTCCCGTGGTATCCACATATCCATAGGTATTGTGGGGTCCCTCTGTGTTTCACATAACACATTAGGGGCCTGCATGCATATCCACAGGGCTGGTGCACACCTATCATGACTGTCCATTATTGCCAGTCATTGTTGTGTATGAAAATGTCTGACATATACCCCAGCAATTACCCTCACTCACAGTACTCTTTAGTATGTGTCATGGGTGTGTGTGGCAGGGATGTCCTTGCCCACAGATCACTACATTGGCCGGTCTTGATGCATACATACATATGTGATCTATGATCTGAGAAGTAGCGGCACAATCTGTCGAAGGTTACAAATGTATTCATGTAGTACGCAGGCTTCATACCTATGTACTGATTGAGGTCACATGTACACAAATCTATTTGATACGCAGATACCCAATGTGTGCAATGCACATACTGTTTGAAACATATGTCATACCGTAGTAAAAGCAAAACCCACACTGCATTGACCACCTGTGGTACACACACACTGAGCGTTTGCAGGACTCAGACCCCTACCTGACTATGTTATGATACTAGAGAGAAACGCATTAACACGACACGCTATATGCATTACTGGGTGGTTTCTGTTCTCCTTGAATAATTGCAGGATGCTGACATCATCAGACTTTCCGAAGAGGGATGTACCTCTTTTAAAATGTGTTTTCACAGTCTCCAAAAAGGCTACTTCTCTCAAAGGAAATCACACACATACACTTGGTGTTAGCAGGACTCAAACCCCTACCTAACTAGGTTATGACACTAGTGAAATATGCATTGACATAACACGCTATTTGCTTTTCGGGGAACATTATTTTCCATTTGTAGGATGCTGACATCATCACACTTGGCAAAGAGGTATTCACCACTCCTAATGCATTTCCACAGTCTCCAAAAAGACCACTCCTCTCAAATGCAGTCTCACACACACACATTCACAGGATTCAAACCCCTACCTAATAATGTTATGATACTGGAGAGATATGCATTAACACAGCACACTATATGCATTACTGGGTGGCTTTTGCTCTCCTTGAATATTTGTAGGATGCTAACATCATCAGACTTTCCCAAGAGGGATGAACCTCTTTTAAAATGTGATTTCACAGTTTCCAAAAAGGCTACTCCTCTCAAAGGAAATCACACACATACCCATCCTCCCACATGCACACTTGGTATTTGCAGGACTCAAACCCCTATCTGACTAGGTTATGATACTAGTGAAATACACATGAACACGACACGCTATTTGCTTTTCTGGGAGGGTTATTTTCCAAAGCTCTATTTGTAGGATGCTGACATCATCACACTTGGCAAAGAGGTATTCACCACTCCTAATGTATTTCCACATTCTTCAAAAAGGCCATTCCTCTCAAGCGCAGTCTCACACACACACACACACATCCACAGGATTCAAACCCCTACCTAACTATGTGATGATACTGGAGAGATACGCATTAACACAGCAGGCTATATGCATTACTGGGTGGTTTCAGTTCTCCTTGAATATTTGTAGGATGCTGACATCATCAGACTTTCTGAAGAGGGATGTACCTCTTTTAAAATGTGTTTTCACAGTCTCCAAAAAGTCTACTCCTCTCAAAGGAAATCACACACACATACACTCAGCAATTACAGGATTTAAACACCTACCTAACTATGTTATGATACTAGTGAGATATGCATTAACACCACGCGCTATATGCTTTACTGTGTGGTTTCTATTCACATGCTGTATTTGTAGGTTGCTGACATCATCAGACTGGACATGGTAATGTGTGTGCACTTAGTGTTATGCAATCCCAGGAATGGAACCTTGTGGGTCAGCAGGTGTGAACATCTTGAACAGGAATACACAATTCATACCTGGCGTGATCTATCTGTGGACATATTACCATTCCCTCATATGACAATACATATTCATGCACGGATTGTAGGTTTTGTGGATACCACATGTGTCTGTGATGTTGGTAAAGGGCTATTCAAAGTCTAAGTGGGACCTGTGTTGCTCCTGTCAGTGATGTATGTCCTGGGTGGCTGCCTTGTGAGATATCTAGCAGGTTTGGGGAACATGATGTGCTCATTAACATACCACAGACGTTTGGGTTGTGTGTTTGTCGGTTTACAATATCTCTGTTCCTGACTGCAATCATGATGTACTCCATGGACTAGCATTTCAGACTTCATAGGCTTATAGGAATATAGTTCCTATGGTGTGTTGTGCACCAACATGTGTGGGGTGTGCCACATGTTGCTGTAACACATTCAACAGTGTAAGATCCTGTAGAGAGTGTGAGGCTCAACAGACTGTTTGGGTGCAGTGTCTGTTTGTCCTGTCATTCACTTATGACACATATGGGGAAACAATGTTATCCAAGTGATGGGATTCATTTGGCATTGGGAGGACCAGTTTACATATTCTACATGTGATATCTCCTGGTATGATGTTAGGGCCTTTTGTCACTGGGAGGTGGGTATGTATGGGCCTTTCTGACAGGATGTTGACATTGTCAGTCAGGTACAGTTGACCCTGACTCAGGACATATATGACTGTACATCGATAGTTCTGACATAGCTGAAGGAGGTGTAATGTTTCTGTCTGTACTCCTTTGCAGATTATCTTTCCACAGCAACAACAAACCTGAACACTAAAACCCTGTTATACTCTTTTACACACTTGACACACTACTGATCCTTTGTGATCAGTCAACAGTGTATGTCATCATCATATCCTGGCATGTCCAAAGGTCGGTTTTGTGTGTACTCTCCAGTCCAGCTGGTGCATATTGGAATTCTGATGCATTGTTACAACTGCCTTATGTACACAGGTAACACTGTCCTCCTACCAACAAACTCAGATATCTGTGAGAGGTGCAACTGTATAGACAGGCAGGAGGCTGAGCTCTCCCAAGCCATGACTGGCACAGTCTATCGGGTGGTGAAAGTAACCACACACACCAAAAATGCAGTCACACATGCACCTATGACAACAGCAAACCATATACATTGACACACAATGACATACTTGGAGCATCTAAATATACTCTGCCTAAGCAGTTGAGACATCCAAAGCAGACACACAAACAACTGCTAACACACAACCATACACACATCACATAGTTCACAAAGTCATTGAGCCACACAGTCACTGCCCTTAGGCCTACACAACACACCTCATACACTTGTATTAGGTGAGTGTAATTGTCTGTCACACTGACATCCCTCTCACCAGGCTGAACAAGGTGAAGGTCACTTTGTGCTGTGTGTCGGGTGCCAGGATATGCCATGACACATGCACTATTGTCAGTCTACTGCAAGTACAAATATGGCTCCATCATTGACCATTCTGGTGTGTAAACCCTCAGACGTTCCTCCCTGGACTACATGACAAGAGACATAGAGGGGCTCTCTGATCATGTAGCCCAGGACAGTATGACCCTGACCTTGTGTAGCATCTTACCCTCACCAAGTACTATGTCACAGTATACAGATGACATGATCACTTTTAACAGTTACCTAACATATTGTTGTCATTCACAGGGGATCCAGTGTCTGTCAGCCTGGGATTACATGCTCAACATGCCATGTACATTCGCTATGGATGCCATGCACCTGTCACCCCTAGGCTTTCACAGACTGCCTTAGGCTCTTGACACACACATAGTGGCTGTTTGAAGTGAGGGTCAGAAGACATAACCACAGCCATAGACATTACAGGGTACAGGAAACAGAGAGTGATGGTGCTCAACAACTGATGTCTAACCCTCAGACTGCATGCACTCAGGACTCACATCAGTATGGAATCTGTCGATATATGTGCAGTAATAAACACCTGGTTCAGGCCCACAAAAGCACAGCAGCACTAACAGGATTTACGTCATACCATGGTTTTCAGACACAAGACTCGGACCGGACAACAACAATAGGGGGGGGAATCCATATACATCATTCATACACACACCTCCAGGTTGGTAGCAGTACACAAAGCATTGGGGAACGTACATGTGCAACTGAGAGTGGGCAAAACTGCATTTCAGTTTGTAGACTGTTACAGACCACACTCCCAAACATGGGCACAACAGTCGTTATTCCTGGGAACACTGGGGAATGTGAAGGTCTCACCAAACACCATTATATTGTGTGACTTCAAATACACAAACATAGACTGGGTATACTACTCAAGCACTGACACCCTCGCACAACAGTTGTTAAGATTGTTACACTCAAATGCTAGGACAGACCTGGTCACCACACCCACAGGGGGTTAAACATGTGGGACCTGATTATCACCCACATGGGGACTCTATGTTCCACAACAGAGGTATACCTGTAATTGTTAAGGTCGGAACATACATTCATCTCACTAGACATACATATCCCATACACACAAACATCCTATGTGATCTCAGTGACATACTTCTCATGAGCAAACGTCACACTTGTGCAAACTGAGGTGGTATCCCTCAATGACCCTGGGACAGTGTTAATTACGGCTCAGACAACTTCATACTTTACAAGCACATTCTATGGACAACTACTGGAATTCATGGATCATGCTATCCCAGATGACTACAAGACTCACTCCTCCAAAGGCAGGGGACCTGTCTACTGGACCACGGCCATTACTGAGCTATACAGGGACAGGAGGAGGCTACTACATTATAGAGCACAATCACAATCAGGAAGGCATCTCTGATCAGTACTACGGTATAGCTACGATCACTTGTTGATTCATCTAAGGCCTACTTCTAATGGACACTTGCAACAGGCACTATGGACAATCACAAGGCCTTATTTAGTTATGTCAGGGACCTGGGTGGGAACTCACAGATATGCTGTGAGTTACTACATAATTACAAATGATACAGTGAACCCACTGACATTGCGAACATCCTGGACAACAGGTTCAGTGGGAATGTTTCCCCACCATACCCCCTGCAGTGCACATGTCCATCACAACAGGGTGCAGCCTCCCTGACATCACAGATGAACATGTGTGTGCTTCCCTCTCCATAGCAGACAACACAGCATCAGTGGGACTAGATAGTGCCCCAGACTGTGGCATACACGAGATTCATGACAAACTTCACACTTATATTATGTCACTGTTCAATATCACAGATACTACAGGATGTGTACCCATGGAATGGCGTACAGCTACTGTGTACATGCTCCACAGTGCTTGTACCACAAGGGACCCTGGACATTATCACAATATATGCCTAACTATCCTGGTCTGCTATGCTATGGAGTGTATCATCATGGAACACATACACATTGTGAGCCAACAGACACTGGATCCTACATAATTTTGTGTTGTTGTGGGCATATCTTGCCTCTTGCAGATGTCTGATGTCTTTAAACAGTCAACAGGTCCATAGATGTACACAGAGTTGTCCACACAGCCTACCTGGAGCTCGCACACCACTTCTACACAATACCCCACTTGGCCTTTACACATTAGATCACTGGATTTAATATCTACACATATGTCACAAGATGGATTGCTAACTGGATCATGGATAGCACACACACATGGTCAGTATTGCAGGTGCCTTGTCTGACTATACACCAGTTACACGTGGCATCCCACAGGGCTCAGTCCTGGGACCTCTCTTGTTCTGTATATATTTCTGATACATACTGGCTAACACAGGAGGAATATGGATGACCATGTTTGCAGATGACTGCAAACTGTGTGCCATAATAGACTCCACAGCTGGCACAAGCATCCTCAGAAAGGGTCTCACAGAGATGGATGACTGGTGCCAGAGCCATGGCCTACAGCTACCTTACTTTAGATGCATAGTCATAACCTTTGGTAGTAACATCGTGCACACACATTACCACATAGGTGATGATACATCACGTACAGTGTGTGTGATTTGTGATTTGGGGACATGAATACTTAGTACTCTTACCTTTGACATTCACATTGCCAATGTTGTTGGACACACCTTCTATTTAGGCAACCTTATCCCATACAGTTTTACATCCAGATCAGGTGGGGTCATTGTGACCCTATAGTCATCAGGCACATGCTTGGATACAATGGCCCATATAGGATGTACCTTACCCAACACCTGCAGCAACTGGAATGTACACAGATTTACATAACCAAGTGGATCTAGGGACTCACACAGATGGTATGCACAGTTTGGCTATGGTCACCCCAGCTCTCCTCAGTTGCTTACTGCCTACTTGGATGCAGTCTGTGCCTTTTGTTTGATGCCATGTCCATCACAGCATTGATGGACAGGCTCCACATGAGGATATCAAAGTCCCTTACAGCTACATGCTCCAGGGTTAGGTACGTGAGCAATGATGTTAATAGGACATGCTGGAGGGGCATATTACCATCACGGAGGCTCCACTCACACGGGAATGTGATCACAGTCCCACATATGCACAGACCCATGCTGACCACCTACAGGTGACATCTTCATAGGTGGACGGGTGATTGTATGTTTAGCCCTGGGATATGCTATGGGTCCTTGCTAGACAGAGGCAGAATGAAATGAACATATGTGAGACATCTTGTGTGACCTACTATTAACAGGCACAGTCTACTGATCTAGCATGATTGCAGAATACAAACACACTGTGGCTAGGCTTCTACATACCCTAGGGTAGATAGCCTAGTTTCATCATCTGAACCTATGCTAGTGTTCGGGATGCACATTGCTCAGTGATGGTACTGATTGCAGGTTTTGTTTCTTCTTTGCTTTACTGCTTCCTATGAACAACCTAGATTTCTGCATAACATATTTGATTGTGACAGGATTTCACTATATTATATTGTGTCTGTTGTCATATCACTGTGTGCACATGGTGGATTGGTGAATAGTGCAAAGTTCCTGGGTTGACACTTGCAGCTGAGGGATATGTGTGGCCCACTGCTGTACTCAAACTTGCCCTAAATGTGTGAGCATGCCCAGTCCAGACTTTCAGTGTTTTGTTGCCTGACATTTGTCTCATAGTTTCAAGTGTGTGAGCATGCCCAGTGTGACCTTGCAGTATGTTGCTGTCTGAGGTCCACTACGTTTGTTGATGTGTGTGAACATTACCAATATTAACATTTATTCTATATGTGTGTTGAATATCAGGTTCTATTATTACTGCAGGCCTCACCTTTGTGTCTTAACTCAACAGGGATTTTGCTATGCCCGCATAGATACTTAGCATTGACTTATCAACATTTTTTCATACAAGCTGACCACTGACATACTGTCATGGTTTAGTGGTTCTGTACTCTGACTATAGTGCACTGTATCCTGGGTTCGATGACTGTCACTGCTTCATATTTTCATACATGCCAGAACAGACTGCTTCAAGAAAAGTGAAGCAAATATGAACTTGTTAACCTGCTATTGATGAACTATACCCACATTTGACCAGACTTGCACAACATTGCTCAATGTTGCCCAACATTACTGGACAGTGCACAATATTGCTGAACATTGCCTGTAGTTGTGCTACTTAGTGTGTGCAATTTTGCTTACATATACTAAATAGTGGTGAGAACTGTTTAGCAGTGCTTTATATTGCTCAACACATAGCAATCATGCCTCAGGTGGTGCTGCAGGGCTGCCTATGCCGGATGCACATTTTACACTCCCTATACATGTTTGTTAACAGGTAGTGTCAAGTTAGGCATCGCTTTTACTATATGTGCGAGTCGGAGAGAGGTATCATTTCCAGGGTTCCTACTGAGCCAGTGTATATGCTATGCATTGCCTCTTTGCCAAGGCCAAAGCATACTGGGCATGCCTCCTTCTGCCTACTGGGGCAGGCACAGGTTTTTCCTCCTCAGAGTCACGGTCTGCCTGTGATGGCCTTGGCAATGGTGGGGGGCTGTTGTGCTCGGCCCTATGCTGCTCCTCTTGCAGCTGTTTTTGCAAGATCATATTGTGTAGTATAGCACATACCATGACTATTTGGGTACATGTAGTTGGTGAGTACTGCAAGGCTCCACCAGATGTGTCCAGGTACCAGAACCATGACTTGAGCAGCCCAAACACACGCTTGATTACATTTCGTGTTTGTGTGTGTGCCTCATTATGGCATTCCTGTTCAGGTGTGTGTGCATTTCTGATGGGTGTCATCAGCCACGGCTGAAGTGCATATCCAGCATCCCCCACTAGGTGACCATGAGGGATGTCCCCATTGGCAAATGTCTGGGTAAGCTGTGTCAGATGCCAGATATGGGAGTCATAGTAGCTTCATGGGCAGCCAGCACACACATTCATTATTATGCCCAGGGCATCACACACGACCTGGCAGTTGATGGAGGGGTAACCCTTGTGGTTATAGTAGACCCTACCCCGCTCACCAGCTGGTGCTTTGATGTGAATGTGCGTGCAGTCTATTGCACCCACTATCTCAGGGTATTCCACTATTTGCTGGAAGAGATGCATATTGCTGGCCAATACCTCAAGGGAATTGGGAAAATATACATGATCACCGATGTGCTGCCATGGCATTCAGGAACTGGTGCAGTACCCTAGATGCTGATGCCTGTGAAATCCACATAATATCGCCAGTTGGTCTCTGGAAGGTACCTGTTGCTAATATTCTTAGGCCAACACATACCTTGGTTTCCACTGGGATGGGTTCTCCTCTGTTGGTTCTGTGTGTGAGGCATGGCCTGCACAGCTCAACAATTTGCTGCATGAGGTCTCTGTCCACTCTATAGCGCTCCACTATCTCCAGCTCATGTAGACCCTGGTAAGTTACCCTAGGCCTGTACACTCTTCTCCGTCTCCTCACTGTGGGTTGCTCAGCAGCATTTGCATTGTCACCACCCTCAGCATGTTGCATATGTCGCCTTATGACAGCAATGGCAGCCCCTAACATTTATTTGTCTCAGTAAAGCTTTTTCAGTTTTCACTTCTATTAGCTTACTGCAGTGTTGCAGTGTGTCTGAGAAAAACATACTGGAATGTTTTTTGTTGAGTTTTAAGTGCTGGGCTGGGCTGGGCTAGTGTAATGCCTGTGTAATTGGCTGATTCTGATTGTTTTCACCTGCTAGCTCTGCTAGTACTCCCTGGTTAACTGCTAGCTCTGCTAGTACTCCCTGGTTAACTTCCTACTATTTGTTGTGCTTCCTTTTCCTTTTCTGGTTCCTCAGGGGGCAGCACCGCGCAAACAAGCGCAAACACGCGCACACCAGCTCACACGCACGCACACCGGCGCAAACATGCTTACAACTGTTTACACAGCCTTACATATGCTTACTCATGCCTACACACGCACACACACTTACACGCATGCACACTGTCTTACTCGGGTTTACTGGGGCGCACACGCGCGCATGCACGCTCAGCAAGAAACTTTGGTGTTATCCACAGCATACACCTTCTATTTCCTGACTTTACCTGGCCTACCTGTTGACACACCTCTTTCACCATTATGTAAATGTAAGCTGACACATGTCACTCTGCTCCAATGAGCTGCACTCCTTTCATACATACCCCCCTCGTGATGTCACCTATCTTCTACTCTGTTACTCCCCTTATCCTACTCCTACACTCCACTGACTGTGCTAATTTTCTATGTAAACTTGCGATCCACTATCATAACTCTCATTTGCATAGGATTGCCTACTAATGCTTAGTTACATCTCTTAGACTGAGCTTCCCCCCTTGGCAACCTCTACTCGGTGGCCATGTTGTCTTCAGCCTGCCATTCCCTTGCATTGTAAATTCATTTTAGCTATGAAATCCACATTTGTGGATCTTAATTATTAATTTTCTGCTTTTTAGGGTGAAGCACATTTGCACGGCGCTGCGCTATGGTTAAACCCCAGAAATCGGGATTAAAAAAAAATTATTTTATTTTTAATTTGCGTCACTTCCCACACTTCCCATTGCCAATGGCCATATTTTTGGCCATTGGCATGCTTCCTCCTGTGAATGTATGCTTTTTTTTCCAGCTGACATGGCTTTGTTTTGCTATTTGCAGAACCGTACTCCGTTATCAACTGAGTACATTTCTGCAAATAACACTACTCCTACTCGGACAGGTTCGGGTTTCCTGGATCGCAATTTTACCTCATTTGCATGGCTTTCGCCTGCAATTGAGGTAATTTGCATATCCCAGCCCTGTCTGTGTAGGACTAGTTTGGAGAGCTCAGTTGCACACCCCTGCCAGCTTTTCCTGGATCGCTCGGTGGACATGTTGGCTTCCTGGAGTCTTACTCTACTCTTAGACTCCGTGCAAGCCTTCATGAATCTGGCCCATTATCAAAAATATATGTTGGATGCATACTATCTCTGCTTAAAAGATGGTTGACATTACAATCTTTCCTATATAGGCAGGTATAAATATGTGCTCCTTCAGCCATATTTACATGAACATCCAAAAAGATTATCTATTCATAAGAAGTAGTGGAAGTAAACCTCAAGAAGCTGGTGGTTCCTTAAATATAACTCTGAAATTCCAACAACTTCTCTTCTGTACCCCCCCCCCCATAAAATAAAGAGATCATCCACAAATCTACAGAAAAAAACATATGTATTCCTGATATGGTTCATTTAATAAAAATTCCTCTTCTCATACTACCATGACAGTGATGGCATAGCTATCGGCACAAGATGTGGCCATAACTATGCCATTACGCTGCCAATACAGGTTGTTACCAAACAAAAACACATTATTTTCCAAAATAATTCGTAATGTCCTGATTTGTAAAAATCTTGTCATCAGAAAAATTTGAATACAATTCCATAAACTTGGTGATGCTCTCAACTCCTACTGTGTTAGCAATAATGGTAAATAGGGAGACCACATCAAGGGTAACCATTAGAAAACGTCTGTTGGAAGTACAGGAACTGAAAGCATAAAGGCCTCTTAGAAAATGTTCTGTATCTCTAAGTATATGTTCCCTGGTATTTAATAATGGTGTTAAACATTTTTCAATATTGATAGATACTGGCTCAGTGCACCAGTTTCTTCTAGATACTATCAGCCTCATGGGTGGATCAATAGTATTTTTGTGTAGTTTGGGCAAGCCTTGAATGATAGGTATAGTGGGAGATGTAACCATAAAATAGTACAACAGACTGCTGTCTATTAAACCGTTAGAAAACATATCCTTCAAACCTCTTTGTACTTTTTCTATAAACATTTAACTCTATTATACGGTAATTTTTTAATAAAATCCCTCATCATCCAACATATTTAACATAACAGAATCATATTTAGTTTTATCCATAGTATCTATGGGGCCACCCTTATCGGCAGGCCTAATCACTAACCTATCATTGTTCTGTAAACCAGTTAGAACTTCATGTTCTCGTCTTGTCAAATTATAGAAACTTTGACCATTATAGCATTTTTTCCTACTATTATCAGTCTATATACATCTTCGATGCACGTTCTTTCAAATGCATTAACTAAAGGGCTGACCGTTGGTACAAATGTACTCGGCTTTTTACAAACATTCAAACCTTGCATTAATGTAGTGTCAGAATCCCTATACATAAGTTTCAACATTAAATTATGGTTGAAAATCTTAATGTCAAAAATAAAATCTGTATAGCCAGACCTACCAGTAGGTATAAATGATAGTCTTTTTTCTAAGGCATTCAGTTCGTCTTCAGATAATGCATAACTCGATAGATTCCATACTTTGTCTTTTTTTGGTTCAGGAAGGCTTTCTTGATACTGTAAGGGCTCTCGTTTGTCTCTTCGTATTTTCTCTTGTTTCTGCTCCTGCTTCAGCCTCAATTCTGGTACTTTACTGAAGGTAATTTCTGCTCTTTTACAGGCAGGGGGAATGACAGCGACCATAGGCCTTTGTTGGCTAAACAATCCTCATTAAAAACAGTAGTTGTATTGTGCTTCTCTAACATATCAGATGCAATGGTTTCTTCTTGCACATTATAGATTTGGGCTACTACCTGTAAAGTTTTCCTTCTAGCACCCAGATCCTTCATTGTATTTTCTTGTACAGAAATAGCATTACTCATCACGGCTTCAATCACTCTAGGAGCAGTATTTCAACTGGATGAAGAAGTAAGGGAGGTAGAATTAGAGGAAATGTCCGGTCATCTGCCAGAAGTTGAATTAAAGGTAGTAACCTGGGTTTTCAACCAAGTAAATACATGACTGAGCTGAAAGTCAGTTCTATCCCTTTCAAGCTTGCTCAGATTGATTTTTAACAGCTTCCTCTCATATGCCGCAACTGAATCCATGATCTTAGGCATATGTCTATCTACCAAGACAGTTCCATACTGGTTTAATAAATCATTATAGACATTGCTGACACAAGAGCACAGGGTCCTAGCATCATTGTCGGCAGCAATAATCAGTAACTTTAAATATCCCATACTGGCATTTAAGTTGACCTGTTGCCACTCACTAAGAAAAGCAAAATCATTGTGGTCATAGGAAGGCATCTTAAGTGTATGCAGTCCTCAAGGTACGATGCCATCTTTCATACACACTTCAAGGTGATAAGACTGGGATTGAGTATGCTTCAACTTAAAAAGTTCCCTCTCCAAATTAAGCAACTGGCTCTTGAACATAATAACATCTATGGTGGAAGTATTAAACTGTACTTCCTCAGGAACAACATGCATCAAGGGATTAGTTTTCTTAACAAAAGTTCCAATGAATGTATCTACTTTAGTTTTCAAAGCTCTGTGCTCCGGGGAGGAATTATAATCCAATTCAACTAAATTGCCACTTTCAACCATAACCCTGTAAACACAAGTGAAGCAAGTAGCAATAAAAACCAACAGAAGAACAAACCAATCATTCACGGGTCCCTGTATCCACAGAAATACTATAGCAAGATATCCAAGAACAAAAAGTGGGCACAGGCTACGCTCCAGATTAAAAAACTTTAAAAACTTTAATGTAGCATAAGCGCTTTCACATTTGCTTCTTCGGGTGCATTAATCAACAGAATACAGACAAACCATTTAAATACAGCTGACATAATCACATGACCATTAAAAAAAATCAAGTGATTTATATTAAAAACATTAAATGTATTTCTTAAAAACATTAATCAAAACAAAAATACACAATACCATCAGAAGTGACGATTTAGTTAAATTGGATTATAATCCCTCCCCAGAGCATGGGGCCTTGAAAACTAAGGTAGATACATTCATTGGAATTTTTAAGAAAACTAATTCCTTGATACATGCTGCTCCTGAGGAAGTACAGTTGGATACTTTCGCCATAGATGTTATTATGTTCAAGAGCCAGTTGCTTAATTTGGAGAGGGAACTTTTTAAGTTGAAGTGTAATCAATCCCAGTCTTATCACCTTGAAGTGTATATGAAAGAAGGCAATGTACCTCGAGGGCTGCATATACTTAAGATGCCTTCCCATGACCACAATTATTCTGCTTTTCGTAAGTGAGTGGCAAAAGATCAAATTAAGTGCCAGTATAGGATATTTAAAGTTGCTGATTACTGCTGTTGACAATGAAGCTAGGAACCTGTGCTCTTCTATCTGCAATGTCTATAATGATTTATTAAATGAGTATGGAACTGTCTTGGTAGATAGACATATGCCTGAGATTGTGGATTAAGTTTCGGCATATGAGAGGAAGCTGTTAAACATCAAGCTGAGCAAGCTTGAAAGAGATACAAAAGACTTTCAGCTTGGTCATGTATTTACTTGGACGAAAACCCAGGTTACTACCTTTAATTCAACATCTGGTAGAGGAACGGACATTTCCTCTAATTCCACCCCCCCTTACTTCTTCATCCAATTGAGATACTGCTCCTAGAGTGATTGAAGCAGTGAAGAGTAATGCTATTTAGGTACAAGAAAATACAATGAAGAATCTGGGTGCTAGAAGGAAAACTTTACAGGTAGTAGACCAAATCCATAATGTGCAAGAAGAAACCATTGCATCTGATATATTAGAGAAGCACAATACAACTACTGTTTTTAATGAAGATTTTTTAGCCAACAAAGGCCTACAGTAGCTGACATTCCCCCTGCCTGTAAAGGAGTAGAAATTACCTTCAGTAAAGTACCAGAATCAAGGCCGAAGCAGGAGCAGAAACAAGAGAAAATACGAAGGGATGAGCGAGAGCCCTTACAGTATCAAGAAAGCTTTCCTGAACCAAAAAAATAATTAGTATGGAATCTGTCGAGTTATGCATTATCTGAAGATGAACTGAATGTCTTAGAAAAAGGACTATCATTTATACCTACTGGTAGGTCTGACTATACAGATATGATTTTTGACATTAAGATTTTTACCCGTAATTTAATGTTGAAAATTATGTATAAGGATTCTGACACTACATTAATGTAAGGTTTG